>NC_045441.1:95056108-95356108 GCF_002776525.5 Piliocolobus tephrosceles
ATCGCTTGACCTCGGGAGGCGGAAGTTGCAGTAAGCTGAGACCACGCCATTGCATTCCAGCCTGGGCAACAAGAATGAAACTCTGTCTCAAAAAAATTAAAAAATTAGCTGGGTGTGGTGGCATCTGCATGTAGTTCCAGCTACTTGGGAGGCTGAGGTGGAAGGATTGCTTGAGCCTGGGAGATTGAGGCTGCAGTGAGCTGTGATCGTGCCACTGCACTCCAGCCTGTGCGAAAGAGCAAGAGACCCTTCTCCAAAAGAGAAAAAAAGGTAAAAGGAGGTCTTGAATGTTTCACTTTTACTCTCTTTATTAGGAATGTGATATTTTTTATATGTGATAATTAAAATATGCTATTTTTTCAAACAAAATACAAATGGTACTGTTACTTGTTGCATCATTTCTATGTTCTCAACTTCGTGTGCATGCATTAATTTTAAGCTATGATTTTGGATTCTGTTTTTATTTTTAAAAAACCAATAAATTTTCTTTATGAAACTATCAAAAAGCAAGTGCTAATTTATTTAATATATTCTCCAGTTGAGAAATGGTCACAGGATCCAAGAGGCCATGCGTCATGAAATCAGAGAAATCATTCTTATGTTGTGGAGGCTGAACTGCTTTTGTGAGTACCTGGGTGGTCCGGCCGAATTTCCGGGTTGAATTATAACAATCTTTTGTGTCATGGGATGCCTTGCCCAGGTTGTGCAATGTAACCATGAGAACCAAGCAAACCTGTTGCTCAACTAATTCAATTCTGTTTCTTGTATATACAAATCAGGTTATTTCCATACAAACACGGTTTAATAGAATATTTACCACCTGACAAGAAGAATTGTAAAAATTTCTGTGGACTTAGTGATTAAAAAAAAAAAAAAAAAACTAGTTTGAAAATATGTTGTGAGCCAGCTAGGGCTCAGAGGTCTTTATGGTCTTGATAAAATTCAGGTTCAGCCAAGAACAGGTGACTTCAATGCAATTGTTCTTTACAGGTGGCTCTCTCTATCTCCTTTCTACCCACCTGGGCTACCCACAAACTTCTTCCTCATCCTAAGACTATGCTGCAGGTGTGTTAGGTGCGGCACATACCACTGATACAACGCCGGAAGAGACGTTTTTACTTCCTACTAAGGCCAAAGGCCAGGTTGGTCACTTGATTCGGAGTCAATGGATTTGTTCTTGATCTGAGGCAGAAGGTGGGAGAGAAAGAGGAGTACATGAATGGTCCTAACAAGAGAGCATATTAAGTGTTAGTTTGAACTGCATCAAATTTCACACAATGACTGATAGTCATCTATTTCCTCTGAAGTAGATGATTTATTTATTTATTTATTTATTTATATTGTTTTGAGATGGAGTTTTGCTCTTTGTCACCCAGGCTGGCGTGCAGTGGCACGATCTCTGCTCACTGCAACCTCCACCTCCCCGGTTCAAGCGATTCTCCTGTCTCAGTCTCCCAAGTAGCTGGGATTACAGGTGCCTGCCACCAAGCCCAGCTAATTTTTGTATTTTTAATAGAGATGGGGTTTCACCATGTTGACCAGGCTGGTCTCGAACTACTGACCTCAGGCAATCCTCCCTCCTTGGCCTCCCAAAGTGCTGGGATTACAGGCATGAGCCACCATGCTCGGCCAGATGATTTATTTTTACGCTTTGTGTTCTGCCTTCTAAATCTATTTTGAGAAAAATGTGAATCAACTAAGTTTGAACTCAATTTCAATTTGTACTTAAATCAGTAACTTTCCTTTTTTTTTTGAAATGGAGTCTTGTTCTTGTCACCCAGGCTGGAGTGCAATGGCACAATGTTGGCTCACTGCAACCTGTGCCCCCCAGGTTCAAGTGATTCTCCTGCCTCATCCTCCCGAGTACCTGGGATTACAGGTGCCCACCACCATGCCTGGCTAATTTTTGTATTTTTAGTAGAGATTGGATTTTGCCATGTCGTCCAGGCTGGTCTGGAACTCCTGACCTCGTGATCCACCCGCCTCGGCCTCCCAAAGTGCTGGGATTACAGGCCTGAGCCACTGCACCCGGCCTTAATTCACTAACTTTTCAAACATTAATCCCTCAAAGAAAAATAAAATAAGTCTAATCTCAAAAAATGGGTTTGGAAAATGTGTTTTTAAAAAGAGAGGGAAAGGGCCAGGCACGATGGCTCATGCTTGTAATCCCAGCACTTTGGGAGGCCAAGGTAGGAAGATCACGAGGTCAGGAGTTCTAGACCAGCCTGACCAGCACAGTGAAACACTGTCTCTACTGAAAATACAAAAATTATCTGGGCGGCCGGGCGCAGTGGCTCAAGCCTGTAATCCCAGCACTTTGGGAGGCCAAGATGGGTGGATCACGAGGTCAGGAGATCGAGACCATCCTGGCTAACACTGTGAAACCCCGTCTCTACTAAAAAATACAAAAAACTAGCCGGGTGAGGTGGCGGGCACCTGTAGTCCTAGCTACTCAGGAGGCTGAGGCAGGAGAATGGCGTGAACCCGGGAGGTGGAGCTTGCAGTGAGCTGAGATCCGGCCACTGCACTCCAGCCCGGGCGACAGAGTGAGACTCCGTCTCAACCAAAAAAAAAAAAAAAAAAAAAAATTATCTGGGCGTGGTGGCAGGTACCTGTAATCCCAGCTACTTGGGAGGCTGAGGCAGGAGAATTGCTTGAACCTAGGAGGCAGAGGTTGCAGTGAGCCGAGATCATGCCATTACACTACAGCCTGGGCGACAGAGCTAGACTCCGTCAGGAAAAAAAAAAAAAAAAGAAAGGCAATGAAATTTCCAACATTATCTTTGGGCAGTTCTGTGCTGTAATTTTCCACCGTGAAGATCTGAAACTTCTAGGGATTCTGTTGCAAAAACTGCTCTTACATAAGGTTTTTCTTCTTTACCTTGTTCTATGATGTTTAGAGCCCACAATTGCTTTGTTATATTATGAGAATATTTCAGGGTCTAACCCATATAAAGATAAGCAGATTATTAATCATATCTATGTAATAAATGATTACTGAAGCCCCACTATGTGCCAGTCACTGTCTGTATGCCAAAGATACAAAAATGAAACTCCCAGTCTTATTGGGGGACTATATATGTATCTGAATAATACGAAACAGTCACAGAGATGTTAAAAGAGCCACCTACAAAGTACAACTGGGCCAGAAAATAGAACAACTCACTGCACCAGAGAGAGTCAAATAATGTGATAATAATTTGATCAAGATCTTAAAGGATGACTAGAGATTCGTCCAGTAGGTCCACCCAGTGGGAGTAGGCATTCCAATCACAGGGAACATTGTTTGCAAAAGGAAGGAGGCCTGAAATGCAAGATAAACCCAGAAAGGGGCCTGGAATCATTGGAATTTAGGGTACAAAGATAAAGCATAACTCCCTCTTGCCAGTTGGCTGGTTCTCTCAGCTGCCTCTCACATTCTCCTCTTATGATCCACTCCTGCCTCGGCTCCTGATGCAATAGAGCTCCTCTTTCTCTAGTCTAGCATCTCTGGTCATCCAGTAGGTAATTTTTGAGCTAGTTTACAAGCATCAGACTCCTTTCATGAAATGGACACACCTCATGCCTCTGTGTATATTACTCTCTAACAAAACCAGTCTGATTACTCCAACCGCTCATTAGGGTTTATTCCTAAAGACACTTCAGCTATTTTCAAGTCAAATCTATCCTTGAAGAGTGAAGCTTTGTCACCATTCAGAATACTTAAAAGAATATATTGCTAGTCCTGAAAGTAATACTGAGAGGTATCCAAAAATGTTTTGAGACATTATAGCCTTTTAAGATGATGATTCTTTGAAGAGAACCCTCCTTTGGATGTGCAAGCTCTAGGGTATTTTAAAATAGTCACATATTGTTAATGTTTTAGGTATGATAATGTTGTGGTTATGTTTTTTAGAAAGTCACTCTTTGGAGATATATACTAAAATAATGATTAAAATGATGATGTGAGATTTGCTTTAATATAATCCAGTGAGGGGAGGAGAGGGCAATGTGGGGAGTACAGATGAAATAGTATTAGACATATATAGACTTTTCAGCATATAACTAGAAATGCTGGATAAAATATAACAAACAAAAATGTATACACAGCTGAATTTGGAAAAGAAAAGAAAGAAAGAAAGAAAGAAAGAGAGAAAGAAAGAAAGAAAGAAAGAAAGAAAGAAAGAAAAAGAAAGAAAGAAAGAATCCCCAGCATCAGAAGTAAATTAAGGATTGAAAACCAGAGCAGTTTCAAAAAGTACTAGCATATTTTTGCATATGTTTGGAATGTTTAAGAACAAAATGTTTAAAAAAAAAAATCACCTAGGCTGGGTGCAGTGGCTCACACATGTAATCTCAACACTTTGGGAGGTCTAGCTGGAAGAATTGCTTGAGTGCAGAAGTTCAAGACCAGCTTGGGCAACATAGTGGGACGCCCAAATTAGCTGGGCGTGGTGACACATGCCTGTAGTCCCTGCTACTCAGGAAGCTGAGGCCTGAGGATTGCTTGAGTTCAGGAGACTGAAGCTGCAGTGAACTGTAATTATGCCACTGCACTCTAGCCTGGACAACAAAGCAAGACCCCACCTCTAAAAAACAAAGCAAAACACAATAATCAGTTTATTATCCACTCCATAGGTTAGGGGAATTTGAATGTTTATAAAGACCTTATACCTTTCCTGTAAAAAAAAATTTAATATATATTTATATGTAGATAAATAATATTTTAGTAATTCTAAAGGTAAGTACACAGTTGAACACACACTACAAATCTAATAAGTTAATGTTTACCAGAAATTCTTTTACCCCAAATAGTTCATCACTTCTTATTTCAGCCTGTTACTGTTTTTCATTTTACAGCACAACTATAGTACGAACACTAGTGAATAAATACTACCAAATGTGGCTGGGCCCAGTGGCTGATGCCTGTAATCCCAGCACTTTGGGAGGCCGAGGCAGGTGGATTACCTGGGGTCAGGAGTTCAAGACCAGCCTGGCCAACATGGTGAAACCCCGTCTCTACTAAAATACAAAAATTAGCTGGGCATGCTGGTGAATGCCTGTAATCCCAGTTACTTGGGAGGCTGAGGCAGGAGAATTGCTTGAACTCGGGAGGCGGAGGTTGCAGTGAGCCGAGATCACACCACTGCACTCCAGCCTGGGTGACAGAGCAAGACTCTGTTCCCCTGCCCCACCAAAAAACCCAAAATGATAGATACTAACAAATGTAAATATAGAGATATTTTTCTCTCTGTTACAGTGTGTCACTTTATATTGATTTATCTTCTTTATAGCACCCCCACTCCACCTGTTTAAAAAAATTTTTTTTTTAAAGAACTCCAGGCATTCTTGGACAGTAAAGATCTTGCTAAAACCAGGTTCCTCTTTAATCCAATTGTTTAGCCTGTAAAGTAGCTTATATAGTGTGATGTCTTTAGCCCTTCTTTAGTATATAAAATGTTTTGTTATAAGAATGATAAGGCAACTCAGTGGGTCCTCTTTTTCCCCGGGAGAGTGCACAGACTCAAGGGTATAGGGTGAGCTCACCTTTGGACCTCAGAGATCCCTTGGAGATGAATTAATTACCATAGGCAAGGTTGTGCTGTTTAAATTGACACTGAATTCATACATATGCATTTTGTAGTGGTTCTCCTTGCCCCAAATCCAGCTTAATTAACACACCCTAGTTGTTAATTTTTTCATTTTATAGATCACCTCTGTAAGTTTCAACTTATATATTTTCCAGGATACTTCCCCTTTAGATGAATGTTTCCCAAAGTAGAACCTAAGGACCACCTGCATCTGAATCAGTTGGAGTGCTTGTTAAAACTGTAGATTCCTTGAGATCCTGTCATTTGCAACAACATGAATGGAACTGGAGGTCATTATGTTAAGTGAAATAAGCCAGGCACAGAAAGACAAACTTTGCATGGTCTCATTCAATTGTGGGAGCTAAAAAATTAAAACAATTGAACTCATGGAGATAAAGAGTAGAATGATGGTTACCAGAGGCTGAGAAGGGTAGTGGGGGCCGCAGAGGTTGGGGAAATGGAGATGGTTAATGGCTACAAAAATACAGTTAGAATGAATAATATCTGGTACTTGATAGCGCAACAGGGTGACCACAGTCAACAATAATTTAATGTACATTTAAAAATAACTAAAAGAGTGTAATTGGAATGTTTGTAACACAAAGAAAGGATAAAGCTTGAAGTGATGGATACCTCATTACCCTGTTGGTTATTACCAGTAGGTAATAACCCTTATCCTCTTCCCACCCTCCCACCTTTGGTAGTCTCCAATGTCTATTGTTCCACTCCATATGTCCATGTGTACCCAGTGTTTAACTCGCACTTACAACTGAGAACATGAGTATTTAACTTTCTGTTTCTGAGTTATTTCACTTAGGATAATTGCTTCCAATTCCATCTATGTTTGGTGTCACATTAATAAATGCATAACAAATTCTTTTGCAATGATGGTTTCCTAGTTTGCTATTAATAAGCAATTTATAGAACTTGGTAGGAAGGTCTGCAATTGAGTTGCCACCTAATAGATAATTAAAAAATAATTTTTGATGCTAGATTGCCCCAAGATTTTTGACATGATTCTGACAGAGTGCAAAGAATTGAGAGCATTGTTTCTATTCCTACCTACTTATTTATGCAAACAAATTTTCTCAGTATTTACATTAATAATAAAACAGAAAAAGGTGGGGGAATGAAACAGATTGTCTCAATATAGTAAGTAATTTTTATCTAAGATACCTGACCCAATTTTAGCAAAACCATCCAGGCTCCATCTAGCTAGTTAAGAGATAGATTTAAATAAAAATGTACTTTTTCTGTTTAATAATTACTTATCAACAGTTGTAATATATTCATGTTGTTTCGTCAGCAGTATTATAATAATAATTGAGATGATATCTCAATCCAGGATAATTCTTAAACATAGCTTCATAGTTGCAGGAAGTAATTTCAACATATATACTTTTATTGTGATAAGATAATTGATAAAAAGACTTTTAGGAATAAAAATGTTATACTAGGATACAATTTTTTGGTGGAAGCAGAATAGAAATATGAGTTCAAGGAGAAAAAGGAAAAATACAAAATTTCTGATTATTAAAGAACAGCTTGTTCATGTATTTTTAAAAAAGTGATGATGTGGTATTTAGATTATATTAGATATATTTTTTAAATTGCTGTAATATTTTTATTTTAAAATGACAATATTTACAGAACATTGGAAGTTATATCCTTTGCAACTATTTTAACATGGAATGAAGAATTTTAGATGTCAGCTTAAAAATGTGCAAGAGGACACAAGCTTTACAAAATTCTTTTAGAAGTGTTTGCAAGTAAAATGTTGGAAGACCATGTTTTAGGAAACCCCATCCAGAGATTGGTGTGTGGAATGGATTAGAATGGGGACGAATGGGGATAAATTGGGCAAGGTACCAGTTAGGAGACAATTGACGTTTTCCAGACTTAAGGAATTTCAACTGTATTAAGTTCACCAGCATGGAAATGAAGAGAAACAGACTAAAAGCAAACACTACTAGGAAATAAGAATTATTAGTGTCCGTCCCTGCTTCATTTCATTTTAGGTTTTAAATACCATCAAAACTGAGTTTCCTGTTTTCTGCCTGTAGACTCTGCCCTGACCTAATCTTGAACTTCTTTCCTTCCTTGCTTCCTTCTTTCCTTCTCCACCCCCACAACACTTCAACTGTTCATCAGACATTCTGTGAAGTACTTGGGCCCCTAAAATGGTAAACAATAGGTCCCTGGTTTCTGATAACTTTCATTCTAGTGGAGAAGCTTATAGCTGACTAGATGCCTAGAGAGATGTCACACATGGCCTATACAGCTCTACCCCTCTCTCCTTTGTAGTGTGCTACAGGACAGAGAGTTGCAGCCTTCATTTCTCAGACTCTGTCAGATTCCATATGTGACCCAGCCTCTGCCAAACAGATGTATGAATGTGGTATTTGGACAAGAGAAGTGGTACAAAGGTGACATTGTCAGAGTTGTTTGAACCAGAGTGACTCCATCTTGAAGAGATGCTGTGTAAAATAAGGCTGAGACCTACAGGGCTGCATTCCCAGGAGGTTAGGCATTTTTTTTTTGTTTGTTTGTTTTGTTTTGTTTTGTTTTTTAGAGACAGAGTCCTATTCTTGTCACCAGGCTGGAGTGCTTTCTGATCAGTCCTCAGTTTTCTGAGGATGGCACATGAAATAGCTACCTTGGTAGGTACTTCTGGCAATTATTCTTGGAAGCTCAGCCTGGGGCCTGTTTCCCCAGCTTTTTCAGTAATTTTGAAAGCTCCTAGTTCATTATATTAAATCTCTATAAGTTTAAAGTGGCTAAAATGGTTTCTTTTATTGGCAACCAAATCCTGGCTGATACAGATGAAACCCTCAATGATTCCTTCTAGCCCCCTGCCTCCTGTATTGTTCTCTAAGTCTCTTTCTTGTCATAGAGAGCTGGGATCAAATCAGCCAGTGATAACCCTGGAATGCCACATTGTTACCTGAGTTGCTACTATTCCTCCCCTGTGTGCTTTAATGCTTAGAACTAGGCTCTGGCAAGACTTGTTCTGATTGGTCCAAATTTTGGGGAACTAGAATCTCTCCTGCCCTACCCTGGTGAAGGCTATTCACAAACAGATGTAAATGTGAGCTTAGAAGTACTGACCCTGGCCCCAGGCGTGGTGGCTCATGCCTGTAATCCCAGCATTTAGGGAGGCTGAGGTAGGCAGGATCACCTGAAGGCAGGAGTTCGAGACCAGCCTGACCAACATGGTGAAATCCTGTCTCTACAAAAAATAAAAAATTAGCCAGGTGTGGTGGCACATGCCTGTAGTCCCAGCTACTTGGGAGGTTGAGGAAGGAGAATCACTTGAACCTGGGAGGCGAAGGTTGCAGTGAGCCAAGATCCTGCTACTACACTCCAGCCTGGGTGACAGGAAAAAAAAAAAAAAAAAGAAGTGCTGACCCCTTACCTACCAATTTTCTGCTTCTATGTTTCATCCACCTGCTTAGGACGCGAGGGCTTCCCCTTGAATCCTTATTGTGCCCTTTGGACAGGGTGCCTTGTTGACCTTGCTGCTCCTCCACGTGTGTGTCTCTATAACTGGGTCATTTCCTCTAGAGCACTGATTCTCTTGAGTTGGCCTAAAAGGTTCCTGGGAATCTAATTTAAAATGTCAATTCCGCAACCCAACCTTGATTGAGTAGGTTTGAGGTATGGTGGGAAGTCTGCATTTTTAACAAGAGCCACAGGGCATTCTGGCACATAAGGACCTTGGTCTACACCTTGACAACTCTCTGATGTCAGTGTCTTCCCCATGTTAGTGGGTAGAACAGACAGCAGGTCCTAATTCCTTCCCTCCTCCCTGTACTGTGAGAATGAGAAAAGAGAGAGGTTAAAGATAGCCCCTAGGTTGTAAGCTTGCCTGACTGGGATTATACTGTAGCACTAGCTCACACAGGGAAATTAAGAAGTGAAACCAGTCTGTGGAGTAAGATAATGAGTTCCATTTGAGACATGTTGGGTTTGATATCCAAGCGAAGATGTTATATTGTTGGTAGCTAGTAATGGATCTGATGACTCAGGTCTGGAAGTTGATTAGTAATAGATTCTCTGTTGAGACTTGAGAATCACTGCTGTAGCTAATTTATTTCATTAATGTGATTCAAACCACGGTCGTCCTGAAGATGACATAAATACTAGTATCATGGCTGGGTGCGGTGGCTCACGCCTGTAATCCCAGCACTTTGGGAGGCCAAGGTGGGCTGATCACGAGGTCAGGAGTTCCAGACCAGCCTGTCCAACATGGTGAAACCCTGTCTCTACTAAAAATACAAAAATTAGCAAGGCATGATGGCACGTGCCTGTAATCCCAGCTACTGGGGAGGCTGAGGCAGGAGAGCTGCTTGAACCTGGGAGGTGGAGGTTGCAGTGAGCCAAGATCGCGCCGCTGCACTCCAGCCTGGGTGACAGAGTGAGACTTGGTTAAAAACAACAACAACAAACAAATCTAGTATCATTTCCAATATGACAGGGAGTCAAATATACTTTATATTTCTTACTGGGTTGTAAAGCAGAAAAGTGAAAAGATTTGTGGCAGACAAGTCTGTATTATAAGTTGCCTAGGAGATGCTTGTGACCCAGCTCTTTCCCTTAGGGCTCTCCTTCCCCCTCCCTTAATCCTTCTCCTCCTTTCCTCCAGCCCACTGAGAAATTTATCTTGGTTGTCTAAATTGGAGAAGGAAAGATTATGTGGGATAAGGGCAATAGAGAAGAATAAAAACCAAGACTAGGAGTATTATTGTAAATGTTTCAGCTGGTCACAAACCAGCTCAGGTAAGATAATGATGCTTCTGCAGGTGTCTCACAGGTCTTTGTGTAAAGGAGGACTCTAGACTCTTCTTCCAACCTTATTGTAAAAGTCCTGTTTCTGCTTTCTCTAGGAGTTTAAAGTAGCTTTCAAGCTCTGTTTTCAAGTGAAATCTTATGCAGAAATAGTATTTCATTACTGTAACTCTACTTGATCAAGTTCAAATATATACCATTTGTTTATTCTAAAGTTGTTGCCTGAATTCCATGAGAACAATGAGACTGTTCTGATAGAGATGAAAGAGTAAAACTAGGGTATATGGGCAATGGCTATATGTAAGCAAACAAGTTTATTCCTGATTTGTATTGTTTGCATAATATTGATAAAATTCTGATCCATTCAGGATAATTTGCATTTGCAACTTTTTTTTTTTTTTTGAGACGGAGTCTCGCTCTGTCGCCCAGGCTGGAGTGCAGTGGCTGGATCTCAGCTCACTGCAAGCTCCGCCTCCCGGGTTTACGCCATTCTCCTGCCTCAGCCTCCTGAGTAGCTGGGACTACAGGCGCCCACCACCTCGCCCGGCTAGTTTTTTGTATTTTTTTTAGTAGAGATGGGGTTTCACCATATTAGCCAGGATGGTCTCGATCTCCTGACCTCGTGATCCGCCCGTCTCGTCCTCCCAAAGTGCTGGGATTACAGGCTTGAGCCACCGTGCCCGGCCGCATTTGCAACTTTTTAAAAACAACATATTTTGCAATCTTAGGATACTGCAGATAAACAGATATGGTATGAGAACCCTAATTCTGAAATCTAAACAAAAATAATTTAACCTTGGTGTCAGTCATAGATACTCACTGAACACTTAGTATGTTTTAGACACTGAGATTATTTTAGAAAACAAAACAGACACGTGGAATTTATAGCTTAAGTTCCATTAGACATAGGCAGATAGACATTAAACAAATAATTGTAAGTAATAATAAGTGCATAAATTAAAGGTTGAAAGAAATTCTAAGTATGCTGGGAATGTTTGACAGAGGACCTCATCTTATATAAATGTGGTCGAAGATGTTCTTCCTAAGGAAATGATATTTAGATGGAGACGTGGAGAGTGAATAGGCAGAGGTAAGGGGAAAAAAAGTATTCCAGGTAGATGGGTCAGTATGTGTGAAGGCCAAAAGGTGGCAGAGAGCATAGTCTATTCAAGGAACTAAAAGTCCCCAAGGCTTTCCCCCAAAAAAGCTGAAGAGAATGGTGAGCTATACATAGAGGTCAAATAGTATAGGACATTTTAGCCAATGCATTAAGGTAATTTGCAGAGTACTAATTGATGGATTTTTTTAGAGACAGAGTCTCAGTCTATTGCCCAGGCTAAAGTGCAGTGACTCACTGCATAGCTCATTGCAGCCTCAAACTTCTAGGCTCAAGCAATCCTCTCACCTCAGCCTCTTGCGTAGCTCGGCCTATAGGCTGCCACCATAGCCAGCTAATTTTTTTTAACTTTTTTTTTTTTAACAGCTTTTATTTTAGATTCAAGGGGTACATGTGCAAGTTTGTCACGAGTATATTGCATGTTGCTGGCGTTTGGGGTATGATTGAATCCGTCACCTAGGTAGTGAGCACAGTACCCAACAGGTAGTTTTTCAGCCCTTGCCACCCTCCCTCCCCACTCTTGTCATCCCTGGTGTCTGCTGTTTCTGTCTTTATGTCCATAGACACCCAAGTTTTAGCGCTCACATATGAGTGAGAACATAGGGTATTTAGTTTTCTGTTTCTGCATTAATTTGCTTAGGATAATGGCCTCCAACTGAATCCATGTTGTTGCAAAGAACATGGTTTTGTTCTTTTTTTTTTTCTTTTGAGACAGAGTCTCGCTCTGTCACCCAGGCTGAAGTGCAGTGGCACAATCTTGCTTCACTGCAACCTCTGCCTCCCAGGTTCAAGTGATTCTTCTGCCTCAGTCTCCCAAGTAGCTGAGATTATAGGCGTGTACCACTATGCCAGGCTGATTTTTGTGTTTTTAGTAGAGATGGGGTTTCACCATGTTGACCAGGCTGGTCTTGAACTCCTCATCTCAAGTGATCCGCCTGCCTCGGCCTCTCAAAGTGCTGGGATTACAGGTGTAATACACCGCACCCAGCTGATTGTGTGTGTGTGTGTTTATATGGCTGTGTAGTACTCCATAGTATATATGTACCATTTTTTTAATCCTCCAGTCCACTACGGATGGGTACTAAGGTTGATTCCCTGTCTTTGCTACTATGAATAGTTACTTTTTAAATGTTTTGTAGATATAGAGTCTTGTTACGTTGTTCAGGCTGGTCTTGAACTCCTAGCTTCAAGTGATCCTCCTGCCTCAGCCTCCCAAAGCACTGGTATTACAGGCATGAGTCACTATGCCCAGCCCTAATTGATGTCTTTTTAATCCCAGAACTTTGTAAACCTTAAACCCTCCGCCACTTGGGCTGTAAGCCAAGGGGTATTTTTCCCTAAGAGGCAAAGGAAGTATCCCAAAGAAAGTCAAGAACAGAAACTTAAAAGTTTTGGCTTTTAAGTTTAAAACAAAAAATTAACAAGCTAGGCATTAGAAAAATTTGGACAGCATACTCACTGAGTAAGAATATAGTACAGGGCCTGCATGGGGTGCCTGAGAGTTGGACCTGAGCACAGTCTCACAGATAAAGATGATCCCAAGTGGGCTGGGGAGAGGAGCCATATATTTTCCAACTTAGAGCAGGCTGACCAGGATGGTGGTGGTGAAATGATGCAAATACCAAGGGCAGCAAGTGTTTAGAGGAAGAGTCAGAAGGGATCAGTGTACTAGAATGGGGTTGGGGACCACCACTTAATATTTCTTAGAGCATCCTGACATACATATGTTAAGTATTTGGGCCATATTTAAAAGACAGTGGAAAGCCACTGGAGGATTTTAAACAGAAACCTGACTTGACGATATCCCTCTAGCTGGGTATAGAGAATGATTTGAAGAGTGTGAGACTGATCTAGAGGGAAACTGTGGAGTTTCCATCTATAGGATGGTAGCAGCAGAGATGAACAGAAATGGACAGCTTATAGATATCTGTCTTAGTCTTCTTAGGTTGCCATAATAAATACCATAGACTGGTGGCAAAACTATAGAAATTTGTTTTCTCCTAGTCTGGAAGTCCCAGATTAACATCTGGCAGGGTCAGTCTTTGATGAGGGCTCTCTTCTTGGCTTTCAGATATCTTCTTGCTGTGGCCACATATGGCAGGGAGAAAGCAAAACAGACAGAAACATCTCTTTCTCTTCTTATAAGGTCACAGTCCTATGGGATTAGAGCCCCACCCTTTGACCTAATTATATAATCTCCTAAAGACCCCCAACAGAGTTATATTAGGGGTTAGGGCTTCCATATATGAATTTGGGAAGAACACAATTCAATGCATAGTAATATCTTAACCTTTAGGAGACTGTGCTTGATTGGATATAGGGATGAGGTGGAAGAAAGTGAGAGGAGTCAAGGATAAACTGAGGTTTCTGACTTGGGCAAAATTGATAGTGCCATTTGTGGAGATTGGGATCATTGGAAGTAGAGAAGATTTTAGGGAGAAATATCTGAACTTAATGTTAAAAATGTTTATTTTGAAGTATTTGTGACATATCAAATAGAAATATCAAGTGGGTAGTTGGTTATTTGGGCCTGGAATTCGGAAAAAATATGTGGTATACAGATGTTGATTTAGGATCCATTAGCCTAGAGATGGTATCTTAGTCTGTTCATGCTGCCATAAGAGAATACCATAGACTGGCTGGCTTATGATCAGCAGAAATCTATTTCTTGCAGTTCTGGACACTGGGAAGTCCAAGATCAAGGCACCAGCAGATCTGGTGTCTGGTGAGAGCCTGCCTTTCGGTTCATAGACTGTGCCCTCTCACTGTAGTCTCACATCATGGAAGGGATAAAGGAGCTCTCTGAGGTTCCTTTTATAAGAGATTAGTGCCATGAAGGCTCCACCATGATGACCTAATCACCTCCCTAAGTCCCCACATCTAAATAACATCACATTGGGGATTAGGTTTCAATATATAAATTTTGGTGGGACATAAACATTCAATCTGTAGCAGATAGCCATTAAGCCATGGGACTGGGTGAGAGTCCCTAGGGCAGTGGTTCTCAAGCCTAAGTGTGCATAAAAATCGCTTGGATAGTTTGTTAAAACACAGGTTGCTTGGACCCACCCCAGAGTTTCTAATACCGTTGTACTTTCAGAGGCAGTATGAACATTTTAAGGCTTTTGAAATATACTGGTAAATTTCTTTCCGGAGAGCTCATAGGATTTATATTTTTACTGGTTGAGTATAAGGAAGTCTATCCTCATCGTATCCTTTCCTGCATTGAATACTGTAAATTTTTAAATATTAGAAGCATAAAAAGATCTCATTCCAATTTTGTTTTGCACATCTTTTTTATTTTTTTTTTTATCAGTGTGATGGTGAACATTTTTTTTCCCATCTAAAAATGCTGTTTGCAAGTCCTTTGGTTTTTGGTAGAAACTTCTCAGTTTTTACATATTTATATTTTAACACATTTATTGGAAGACCCTTTAATACATCACTGTATTTCATAACAGGCATATTTTGCAGATAATTCCCACTGGTAAAATGTACCTAATGTGTATGAATCTTCACAATTAGGCAGGTCTGTGATATTTACCTTTGTGACTATGATAAAAAAAATACCCTGCTACTGTTATTCCAAGTTTAGTAATATAAAAATGTGGCCTATGAGCTGGGAGTGGTGGCTCACGCCTGTAATCCCAGCACTTTGGGAGGCCGAGGTGGGTGGATCACCTGAGGTCAGGAGTTCGAGACCAGCCTGATCAACATGGTGAAACCCCGTTTCTGCTAAAAATACAAAAAATTAGCCAGGCATGGTGGTGGGCACCTGTAATCCCAGCTACTCGGGAGGTTGAGTCAGGAGAATCGCTTGAACCTGGGAGGCGGAGGTTGCAGTGAGCTGAGTTCGCGCCATTGCACTCCAGCCTGGGCAACAAGAGCAAAATTCCGTCTCAAAAAAAAAAACAATGTGGCCTATGTAGTGCCAGAAATGTTTCCTGATGTATGTGGGGTAAACAAAAACAAGCACTGTCATTCTAATTGACCCAAGGCTGGCTCTTCTGTGGTCTTTTAAGGGGGTGGGGACCCAGAGATTCTTCCTCTTTTTCTAAATGCAGAACACACTTGACTGGCTCTAGTAAACTGGACATGACCTAATGTTTCATCTTACATGATCCCATTGCATAGGAAAGCCAGCCCAAACGCTTAGCCAGACGGCAGTGAAGCTACTGATGATAAAGCCAGATACTAGCTCAGTTGTCTTGTCTCTGTGACTCTTTACTTTCTGACAGCCCTTTTAGTCAACAAGGTTAGATGACTTCAACGTATGCCTCAAACACTTGCAACTCTTTCCTGGCCTGTAGCATCACTTGTTAATTTGTTTTAACATCTGCCTTGGCCCCTTATCATCACTACTTTTGGCATCTGACAATCTCAATACAATGAAACTGGGATTAGGTCTGGTTGGATGGCTGTGAAACAAATGTTCCCAGCATCATCAAATTGCATGTCTTTTCTTTCTTTTTTTATTTTTCTTTTCTTTTCTGTGTTTTCTTTTCTTTTCTTTTTCTTTTTTTTCAGATGGAATCTTGCTGTGTTGCCCAGGCTGGAGTGCAGTGGGAGGATCTCGGCTCACTGCAACCTCTGCCTCCCAAGTTCAAGCGATTCTGCTGCCTCAGCCTCCTGAGTAGCTGGGATTACAGGCATCACACACAGCTAATTTTTGCCATCACACACAGCTAATTTTTGTATTTTTAGTAGAGATGGGGTTTCACCATGTTGGTCAGGCTGGTCTTGAACTTGTGGCCTCGTGATCCACCTGCCTCAGCCTCCCAAACTGCTAGGATTACAAGCGTGAGCCACCACACCCAGCAATTAAATTGCATTTCTTAAGCACCCACCCTAAAGTTACTTAATCATAGCTGGAATATTTTCTGGCTCTTTGAAGTCAGGATAGACAGCAGATTTTGCAGATAAAATGCACAGGGCATAATATGGCATCATAGCAAGGCCAGCTGTCTTCATACCCAAAGGATATGGGATTTTACAATATATTTTCACTCTGAATGAAGGTTTTGGGATTCTCTGGCTCTTCTTATATCAGGTAAAGAACAGAGCATGGTGGAATGGACTTGAACTCTGAGTTTAGACAGATCAATCTTCTGATTTGGAGTTCTTCTGAAAGTGACCTGGAGTCACTTTCTTCCTTTCTTAGAATTTGTTCCTTCATTTGCGAAGTGCGGTAATACATGTCTGACAGAGCTATTGTGAAAATGAGGAAATATGCAAAACATATTGCAGGTGCACAAATGTCAGTTCCCTTCTGTTATTGACGAGGAGTTGCCTCCACTTTAATGAAAAGGATTTTTAGTGTGACTAGGATTCAGAAGGTAAGTTTTTCTTTAATGAATAGCCTGATTCTTGAACGATAATGACTCAGCCACAAGGGCTTGAGTAATTGTTTTATGGCTTAGACTTCCCTTGGCATGAGGACCCCACCCAGCCCATATGAAAATGAATACCATTAAGCAGCCAAATGTTTCTCCATTTTAATTGAATATTGTGTGTGGAGACCAAGACTCTCAGTAAGTCCAAGGACTCTTGTATGTCATGTCCTTAGCATGATGATCTCCCCACTTCTTTTTACAGTCCATGATGGTGGAAGAAGATGAGACAGGGGATGTTCCTGTTTGGGGCTCCACTGAAAGCCTCTGGTGCAATTTCCTGTAAGGTCTCCACTTTCCGTTTGCTGGAAATTTTTAATAATTGAAGTAATACCGTAATTAGAACTTCCAAAATCACAAATTAGAAGTGGCTGGGCTTTAGACCCTCTTGAGTCAGGATGAGATAGAACAACTCAGCTTAGACATCTGATTGATTACCCATTACCCCCATTCAGTTATTAAAATGGGATCTCTAAGTCTATGAGCCACAAGACATGGTCAGCTTAGTCTCATTGATATTTCCAACAACAACAACAACAACAAAAAAACGAAACTTCCAAATTATTTTTAGTTTAGCTCTTTTGATCAACTCAGGTTATGTCCTCACACAACCTCCAAACCCTTTTAATTCAAACTTGATGGATGAATTGCTTGAATATATTTTCCCATGGGTATACTAAATAGAGGTATTATTGTCAGAACTTATAGGAAAAGTAGTATAATTTTTATACTTTTTAATAGTATAATTTTATAAAGTTAGTATGATTACTAACTTTATTAAAAAAAAGAATTTCTTCCCTAGGAGGAATTCTCTGGCTTAGCTAAGTTGGTTATAAGATCATGGAAAAGAAGGCAGGGAGGATTAGAAAGACTTCTGCCCCAGATTCTAGGGCAGTTACCAATAAGTTTTGTCACACTGGTTGCATCAGAAAATTCTCTAGTCTTCACTTCCTCAATATCAGGGAGTTAAGCAAAATAATCTCCAGGAGTTCTCCTATAAATGCAAATTATGGGAACTCATCTATTATATAAACCAAGGCCCACATTTCTGTCTTGGAAATTCTGAATCTCTCCTTATGAAGTTGTTAGTGGAGTGGGGAATTTTCAAAACTCTATTTCTCATCATTTCTTAGTTTTACCATTAAGTGCCACTGGTAATAGACTTAGAGATATTTATTATGACAACAGTAATTTAGCATTACATTCAAGGCATATGGAGAAAACAAAAGGTTCAAGTTAAAAGCATGCCTAAATATGTCTCATTTAGTGAACTTAATAGACTTGCAGAAGGTTCCCACTAATGCAGTATTGTTTACAACTTATCTCCATAAAGTCTATTGAGTTGTGCCTTTCCCATTTGATTCAAACTTACGCAAATTAACATTCGTGAGTACATTTTACTTCAAATCACACCTATCATAGTACATAACTCAAGTCCTAAATTTGAATTAATATTGCGTTAAAATTCCTTGCCTTCTTCTGATATGCTTAAGAAGGTGGATGGTACGACTTAATAACATTTTTGGACACTTAGGATAACTCTTACTATTTAAAAACAAAACTGAGAACTGAAATTCTACTAACCATAAGAATTGAGTGTAAAAGTGACTCACCCAATTTGGTGGTCACCCTAGTTTTTAAAAATGAGGTTTGAATGGAAAATTGTAAAAGCAAAAGACTATTAATAATGGCAGAAGGTGGGTGTATGAACAGGTGTAGTACATTGTGGTGCAGATATGTGAAATTGCTGTAATTTTAAAGAACTACATCCCCATTTTTTTGCTACCTTCTTAAAAATGGTGATTTTATGATTCAGAAAAAGATGTACTAAATGTTGAGATGAGACTATCAGAATCTTTTGCTTTCAAGAGGGTGGGAAGAGTTCAACTTAAAATGTTAGGACTCAAAAAAAAGAATGAGTATTATTTGTTTTAATCTGAATTTTACCCCAGTGAAGGAGATTAAACATTTTCACAAGCATTTATAATAACCATGACCAGAAAGACCAGGCCGTTGTGATTTCTTACCTGAGTTTCTGCACCAGCTTGCTAATTGGTTTCCCTGTTTCCAATATTGATTCTCTATTCTGCCAACAAATTGACCTTCTAAAACACAAATCTGATCATGACCTTCTTCTTTTAAAACACCTTTAGTGAATTCCCATTGCCTTCAGAACAAAATTCAAACCTTTAGCATGACATAAAAGGTTCTTCATTATCTGACATCTGCCCTTCTGTTCAGCCTTATCTGCCAGCATGCTTCCTTGCTCCAATACACCCGCTTGTTTTTGTTTCTGTTTTTGTTTTTGTTGAGACAGAGTCTCACTTTGTCGCCCAGGCTGCAGTGCAGTGGCGTGATCTCAGCTCACTGCAACTTCCTGGATTCAAGTGAGACTTGTGCCTTAGCCTCCCGAGTAGCTGAGACTACAGGTGTTCACCACCATGCCTGGCTAAATTTTGTATTTTTAGTAGAGACAAGGTTTCACTATGTTGCCAGGCTGGCCTCAAACTTCTGATCTCAGGTGATCCGCCTGCCTTGGCCTCCCAAAGTTCTGGGATTACAGGCGTGGGCCACTGTGCCAGCCCAATATAACTTCTTGGTCATGCTGAACCAATTTTACTTCCCTAAACTCACCTCACTTTGTCATCACACTTTCCTAACTCTGCAGATACTGCACCTCTTTCTTGGACTGACTTTACTCACTTCTTCATGTGGGAAACTCTTATTCATCCTTTACTCAGTGACCATCTCCTTTCTTGATTTGTACCCTCTCCTCCAGTTCGGTGTTAAACCATTGTGCCCGTTGCATATTCTGATGCATACACCATTGCATACTTCATCTTACTCTAAATCTTACTTCATCACTCCTCTACAATGCAACTGTCCGTCTTTCTCTAGGCTGAGACCTTCTAGAGGAAAGATCTGTGTCTTCTTTATCTTTTTCCCTCAGCACTGACTATAATGCCTGGTACACAGTAGGCATTCTGTAAATGTATGCTAAAATAATCAATGCGTAAATAATCCAGAAAAGTTCAACATGGACTGACTTTAAAATGAGATTAATTATGACAATTGTTAGTTCAATTTTTTTTAATTAAAAAATTCTTTACCTTTAAATGTAGCCAATTTTAAGCTTTCTGAGATGGCCTACAGAGACACACTACACAGCACAATGTTATAGCAGAAAAGAAATTATTTACAAGGATCATTTAGAGTAAAATCAAGTCTCTATTTTAACAAATATATGAGATAAATTGTATCTTTATGATTATTTGTTGCTGTAAGTCTATTCATATCAGGACAATTGTCACATTTAAAATTCTCTAAATAATTTTGGCACAGGTGAAATCTTCTAACTTTGTTAAGTCCCTAAGCTCTTTTTCTTTCTTTCGTTCTTTGTTTTTTTTGAGACAGAGTTTTTGCTCTTGTTGCCCAGGCTGGAGTGCAATGGCGCAATTTCGGCTCACCACAACCTCCGCCTCCTGGGTTCAAGCGATTCTCTTGTCTCAGCCTCCTGGGTAGCCGGGATTACAGACATGCACCTCCACGCCCAGCTAATTTCATATTTTTAGTAGAGATGGGGTTTCTCCATGTTGGTCAGGCTGGTTTCGAACTCCCGAGCTCAGGTGATCTGCCCGCCTCAGCCTCCCAAAGTGCTAGGATTACAGGTGTGAGCCACCGCGCCTGGCCTTTTCTTTTTATTAGACAGGGTTTCTGTCACCCAGGCTGGAGTGCCATGGCATGATCACTGCTCACTGGGGGCTCAACCTGCTGGGCTCAAGCAATTCTCCCATCTCAGCCTCCTGAGTAGCTGGGACTACAGGCACAGCAACTAGAACTCCTGGGCTCAAGCAATCCTCCTGGCTCAGCCTCCCAAAGTTCTGGGATTACAAGGGTGAGCCACTGCATCCAGCCTCTGAGCCTTTCAACAGGCTGATTGTTTCGTGTCAGCCTCTTCTCCAGCTGCCTCAGCCCATTCTCTTCAGAATGACTTGCTACCTGCCTTGGCTTCACAGCTACTTTTATGATACTTCCCCCTCACGTTAACTCGAGATGAACATTTAATGCTCCTACCTTTCTAGCCAATTGTGCTCTGCAAAAACTAGGCAGCTTCTCTGACACGATGACTTAGAGTCCTTGCTCCAAAGAGGGCCCTATACAATTTTCCTGGTGCTTATTGACAAAGAAGAGGAACACAGATAGTGTCAATTTTGTGCATTCTTCTTCTTCTTCCTAAAATTGCCTATAGTGGCCAGTGTTTTAAAGTCTCCAAAGCTTTATGTCTCAGATGCTCATCTAAACACTGGATGGCAAAGAGGTCACCATCCATGTCAAGCTTATTGGCAAACAAATGGTGCTTGCGCAACATCCAGTTCAAGGTGCCAGCTCTGAAAATCACACTGAGTGCACATGGACCTACTGCAGGTGGGTGAGGAGTGCCTCAAAGTGCCGCCACTTGACAAACCTACAAGCTGCGTGCATATCAGACAAGTCATAATTATGGCTTAAGGAGAGTGAGCTGGGGACTTCAGGAATCCTTTGGACAGTAGCCTAGAGATACTTGCTGTATGTGTCTTGGGCCTACTCCATAAACTTTTAAATTTTTTTCATTCTCTAGCATACACCCCACGTCCTCCCTGCTGACCACAAAATAGGCACTGCCTGAAAAAAGAGATGTTTTGAGTGGAGGACACACTTTGACAGTCCCCATGTTTGTCAGCTTTCCATTAATAACTGCATACCCCCTTTTCAACCTTTCTTCCTTACTGACTAGCATCCTCTCAGTTTCCAGGTTGTTTAGACCCATTAATGACTTGAGCTTCCTGAAAATTTCCAGGTTGGTTTGAATAGCAAAATCCATACCACAAAGATTTGTCAAGTACCCTAGTCTGTACTCATTGTGTAGAGGTCCTTCATGCAGTTGCGATCAGCCTGAACCACTCCACAGAGATGCAAAAACCTCACCCTCCGCCCCTCAATGCTCTGTCTGGCAGAAGTAGCACAGTAGGGCACCTTCTTGCACCTCCAGGGCCAGACTTTCACTCCAGCACTTTCTCTCCATGCAGAGTAAAGCACAGGTACCATAATGGGTGCTGGATGTCACCTGGAATCAGAGCACTAAATGATCCAGACTTTCCTTAATTCTAAATGTGCTGTTCTTTATTTTAATATATCTTTGCACTTCTGATAAATGCAAACTGACAACCTTCAAGGCCATGAAGGAAGAAAAATCTGTTGGTGCTTGAAGCCTAGAAGACCACCCTTAACAAAAAAAAGTCCCTGATCATTGTTTGAAATGCTGAGGAAGTTGCTGTGGAGGAGACTTTGTTTCTTTTTTCTTTTTTTCTTTTTTTGAGAAGAAGTCTCACTCTGTCGCCCAGGTTGGAGTGCAGTGGTGTGATCTTGGCTCACTGCAACTTCTGCCTCTCAGGTTCAAGCACCATGCTTGGCTAATTTTTGTGTTTTTAGTAGAGACGGTGTTTCACCATGTTGGCCAGGCTGTTCTCGAACTCCTGACCTCAGGTGATCTACTTGCCTCAACCTCCCCAAATGTTGGGATTACAGGTGTGAGCCACCGTGCCCCGCCAGGATCGATTCTATTTTCTAAGCTCTGGAGCATTTGATATGCCTTTAGAGAAGTTCACACCAATTCCAAACAAGTTAAAAATGTTATACAAAGTTAGTGCATGTAATGAGTTCTAAATAAATCTAAATGTTATATAAGGTTCAATATGTGTAATATTGTATTGAACAATACAATTAGAAGTAGATGATTTTTATTTATAGGAAATCATTTTACTGCATTGATTATTCTAGGTTTATCTAGAAGAATATTGGCAAAGGTCACATTAGTAACTGAAATCCAGAAAGACTCCAAAGCCTAAATTAGGATAATGACCTAAGTTTTCTTATTGCAACTTTTTGATCAAACCGGTTACACATGCTTCTCTTCCTGTTCCTGCCCTCTGGTGGAGGTGCTAACGAGCAGGCCAGGAGATAAGCAAGAGCCATAAAGGAGAATAGTGAAAAAGATCAAGGTAAGCCTAAATGGAAAACCACTCCTGAATAATTGAAGAGCCACTGTTTACCTAGAACAAACCTCTGCTCCTTGTTTTTTTTCCAACATTAAATGGGGACAACAGTATTTACCATAAGACTATTATTCCCAAGCTGGTACCTTTCCATAGGTACTGCTTTCTACCTTTAGTCTTGCAGATCTGGCTAATTCCCACACAAAGAAAACCATTCTCCTACTGTGGCCTCTTCTATACCTAGAAAATAATGCAGGTTGGTACAGTATAAAAAGCAGTGGACTCCAGCGTGTTGGGTGTTTAGGTCACCATTCCATCACTTTACTCTTCAGAGTCCTTTCGATCCTATTCCTTAGACTGACAATGTACTTTTATTTTGCGACAAATCCTTCCTAAGCTGGAACTTGGAATAGGAAGCTTTGTTTCATTTGAAGGAGATAATGAATTTGAAAGAATACTATAATTTTATTGGGTTTGCATATGATTTAATGCATTCATGACATTTGTTTTATTTATGTTGTTAATTGCTAAATAATAGCAATCTTAAATATTTCTGAAATGCCTTTTATCTTGATCCTGAAAAACAGTTGCTATAGCATTAAAACACACTTACTGAAGAAAAAAGAAAAAACAGTGGACTAGGAAGTGAGGGTTCTGTTTCCAGCTCTGGCCCTTGCTAGTGACTTGGATGCCCTTGGGTAAGTCTCTTAACCTCCCTAAGACTAGTTTTCTTCTTCTGTAAGTTAAGAATTATGATATTAATGGGTCTATTGTGAGGTTCAAATGAAATAATGGTAGTTAAAGTGCTTTATAAACAATAAAGCACCCTACAGAACTAGGGTAATATTAATGCAGTGTTGACAACTCTTCTCTGAATCAACATTTAACTTGACTTGGTTGTCTGTGTACTTTAAAATGATAAATAATGGTTTATCCTTTTAATCTTTAGCAAATAAATGAAGCCTTTGGTCTCGGATCCATAGAAGAAGCAAATTCTGTGTCCTGATGTTATCCAAGTCTGTGTGTGGACTCTCTAGATTCTGCTTCATTTTTGTTTTAATTATAGCATTGAAAGAGTGGAAGGTTTAAAATTATACCTTTCAGAACTACTCATTATTTAGTGACTCTACATTTCAAATATATTGCTCATGTCTTTAAAATAAATGATCAGGTTCTTTTATTGTTACCTTGGCCTAACTATACATTTATTGACATAGTGATGATAATGGTTTTTAGTTTTTGTTTTTAACATTTCCTTGAAGCTGTGATAATTTAGAAGATTTAAATATTTAGACATATTAAATGTTTAAGTTGCTTACACATTTTATTCTGTGTGGCTGAGGATGATTGTGAAATACATAGAATTATGCAACTAGAAGAGTTGAGAGTTCTGCACTTCTTTCTCTGCTACACACACAGTCTTTCATCCCTCTTCCCATCCCACTTTCTTAGGATATACTAGAAGAAAAACAAAAAAGGTACCTATCTGAAAAACACAAAACTGTCAAAGGTGCCTGGTCCAAGTCACCATTATTCTTGGCTAGGTATTTACAATAGCCTCCTATCTGGTTTTCCTACTTCAATCTGTTCTTAAAATAGCAACCAGTGGGCACAGTGGCTCACACCTGAAATCCCAGCACTTTGGGAGGCTGAGGTGGGAGGATTGCTTGAGCCTGGGACGTTGAGGCTGCAGTGAGCCAAGATTACCCCACTGCACTCAGCCTGGGCAAAAGAGTAAGACCCTGTCTCAAAAAAAATACGTCTATATCTATATAAATACAGGTATAGACATATCATTCATAGATAGATAGATAGATAGATAGATAGATAGATAGATAGATAGGTAGATAGATAGATAGATAGATGAATAGATTCAGGCACAATGATAAAATCCATGTCAGTTACCTGCTCAAAAACCTCTGAAGGCCTTTACTCCTCTGTCCTCTTTTCCTGCCCACTCCTTGCTCCCTCAGTCCAGCCATATTGGCCTCCTTGACCACACCAGGGCCGCATCAGCCTCAGAGCCTTGCTGTGCAATGGTCTTCCCTCAGACACTTGAATAAGTGGCTTCTTCACCTCCTTCAGGTCTATTCATCTCCCCAGTGGTCTTCTCTGTCCCATCTTTTAAAATGGCAGCTCTTACCCCACCTTTTATCCCTTCCTCTATAGTGCTTATCACCATCTGACACACAATATGTTTACTTATTTCTTTTGTTTATTGCCTGTCTGCCCCTCTAGAATGTAAGCCCATGATGGCAAGGGGACTTGCCTGTTTTGTTAACTGCTGTATCCTCAACACCCCAAAGACTGCCTGGTTCATAGCAAGTACTCGATAAATGTCAGCTGAATGAATGAACGAAACAAAGATAAGTCATGGTCTTATTTGATTTGCAACACTATAAAAACTGTGACATTTTCGTCAAAACAAAATAAAAGCTATGAAATATTTGATATCTTCCAATGACGAGAACTATTATAACATCCAAGACATTAGTGTCCTTCTCTTCCGTATCCTCCCCCTCCCAAGTATTTTAGCCATTCTGTGTTTCTAGAATTGAGATCTCTTTTAATCCATTACTGTCCTTTTAAGTGTAAGTATAATTGTGTAAACCACTCATAATTTGTCATGAAAGGAGGAAAGAATTGAATAATAATGAAATACTTGTCCTTTGTTTTCTTTGATACTTTAATCTCTTGATGATGTTAGTTTTGGCCATTCATTTTCTGACTTCTCTTTCTCCCCGTCTCCAAAATTTACATATTACCAAAGGATCTTGCTTGGATTTCTTATCTTGCTTTGCATGTTCTCCGTTAGAAGTTATATCCACTGTTGTGGCTTCTGTTATCTCCTTGTCTTATATTACGCTCATTTTTATAAGCCTACTTTTGACATTTCTTATTGGCCCTAATTTTATGTTTCCCTCACTGGGTCATCTTTCGAGTTCTTAAACCTTTTATGTCTAAACCAACTGGGCACAGTGGTTCACGCCTGTAATCCCAGGGCTTTGGAAGTATCATTTGAGCTCAGGAGTTTGAGACCAGCCTGGGCAATATAGGGAGACCCGGTCTTTACAAAAAATTGAAAAATTAGCTGGGCATTGTGGTGCGTGCCTGTGATCTCAGCTACTTGAGAGGCTGAGGTGGGAGGGTCCCTTGAGCCCAGGAGGTCGAGGCTGCAGTGAGCTGTGATCGTGCCATGACACTCCAGAGCGGGAGGCAGACTGACACCTTGTCATAAAAACACAACAAAAAACTGGCTCCTGTTCCAATAATTCGTTTCTGTTAATGACTCTGCCTACTTCTAAATTTGGAAATGTTTTTAAGACTTGTAATCTTTTATGAGTTTCTTCACATTGTCAAGTCTTGTTGCTTATACTTCTCGAATATCTGCTGATTCGTTTCCTTCTTTGCTTTCATTAGATTTGGGATGGGGCCTGAGATTCTGCATTTCTAATATGTTTCTGTGTCAAGCTAACGTTTCTGGTCCATTGACTACACTTGGAGTAGCAAGGTCCTGCTCTAAGATAACAATGTCCATCTGAATCTAGTCTTCCACTTTCTATTCCATACCGATATCTAAGAAAGTCTCAATTCTCTTTCAAAAATAGAAATCTGATATTGCTCAGTCTTGTTTTTTTTTTCTATGTCACAAAAGATTTGGAAAGTTATAGACAGAAGATGAAACATTCAAATCAGCCATAATGGTCAATTCAGAATTAATCATGAACAGTTTGATGTGTATCCTTTTACTCCTTTCTTTATTTGCATGAAAATACACATTCCAGTTATATCTGTATTTTTAAAACCAAAAAGGATCATTTATCTCTTTTTAATTACCTAATGTATAAATTTGCTTTCTAAGTTTGTTGACTCCCCCATGTTACAAAGAAAAATCCCCTTCCTTCCTTCCTTCCTTTCTTTCTCTCTCTCTCTTTCTGTTTCTTTCTCTCTTTCTTTTTCTTTCTCTTTTTTTATTTTATCTCGCTTTGATTCCCAGCCTGGTCTACAATGCTGCAATCACAGTTCACTGCAGTCTCAATCTCCCAGGATCAAGCAATCCTCCGACCTCAGCCTCCTGAGTAGCTGGGACTACATGTGTGTACCACCACACCTGGATGATTTTTTTTTTTTTGAGACCAACTCTTGTACTGTCACCCGTGCTGGAGTGAAGTGGTGTGATCTTGGCTCACTGCAACCTCCACCTCCTGGATTCAAGCGATTCTCTTGCCTCAGCCTCCTGAGTAGCTGGGATTACAGGCACACACCACCATGCCCAGCTAATTTTTGTATTTTTAGTAGAGACGGGGTTTCACCATGTTGGTCAGGATGGTCTCAATCTCTTGACCTCGTGATCTGCCTGCCTTGACCTCCCAAAGTGCTGGGATTACAGGCATGAGCCACTGCACCCAGCCAATTTTTGTATTTTTTAGAGATGGAGTTTCACCATGTTTCCTAGGCTGTCTTGAATTCCTCAGCTCAAACCTGCCCCAGCTTCCCAGTGTGCTAGGATTTCAGGCATGAACCTGTATGCCCAGCCAGAAGTTGCTTTTTCTATAGAATAAAAACGCCCAATTCTGTTTTTTCTGAACTTCTTTGGCTGCTTTTGGGGACTTGGTGCAGTCAAGCAGATGAATCCTCTGTTGATTTTGGTTCAGGGGCTGGTGACTCAAAGCAGCAGGGATGATGCAGAATCCGCTCTGGCCAGGGCCACAGCAGCAATAGCAGCTGCATCCGGTTTCCAGTGGCAGCAGACACAGCTGTTCTGAGGCAATATGCAGTGTCCAGCTCCTAAAGACTTGGCAGTGCAAGCCATGGGGTCAGTGCTTGGCAGCTGGAGTGGTGACTTTATGGACCAGCTCTGCAGAATGCTTTGGGTATAGTTCTTGCCTTGACGGTTCTCTTCCCACCTTTGCTTCTTAAATTAGCTTCAAAGTTGACTTAATATACTGGTAACAAATATTAATGATATTAATAATAACTGACTCTTAGGTAGTGCTTAATATGTGCCAGGCAAATTTCTAAGGACTTCATGTGTATTAACTCATTTAATCTTTTACAAAACTCCAATGAGTTATGGACTGGTGTTATCCCCATTTTATAGATAAAACTGAGTTACAGGGAGATTAGGTTACTTGTCCAAGGTCCCATGACTATAAATGGTAGCTCTGAAACTCAAACCTAGTCAGTCTGATCTATTTCTTAAGAGCCTTGACTGATACACATACTGTTTCGCAACCTAATTTTTTCATGTAACAAAATTTCATGTCATTAAATATTTATTTAAGCATTTTAAGTAGCTGTATAATGTTCAATTATAAGGATGATTCATGTTTTATTTACACAACTCTCTACTTTAGAACATCATGGAAATTCTGGTGGCTGAACTTCCTTTTTTTTTTTATTTTTTGAGACGGAGTCTTGCTCTGTCGCTCAGGCTGGAGTGCAATGGTGTGATTTCAGCTCACTGCAACCTCTGCCTCCCAGATTCAAGCGAGTCTTCTGCCACAGCCTCCCAAGTAGCTGAGACTACAGGTACATGCCACCACACCCGGCTAACTTTTATATTTTTAGTAGCGATAGGGTTTTGCCATTTGGGGCAGGCTGGTCTTGAACTCCTGGCCTCAAGTGATCCACCCACCTTGGCCTCCAAGTTGTTTTGTTTGTTAGTTTTTAATATCCATGACTTTTTCTTTGGGATAAAGTCTTCAAAGTGGAATGCTAGGTCACGGTGTATTCAAATCGCCTTCCTGAAAGTTTATTCCAATTTACACACCCAGCCATGGAAGGAAACATCCTGTTTTCTTGATTCCTTATTGACACTGAATGTTAACATTAAATTGTTTTCCTTCGTGGCACTGAAAATCATACATAGTTTTCTTTAAACTTGAAATTATTTAAACATTTAAACATACATTTATTGGTTATTTGTTCAAAGTTATTTTGCGAATTGCCTTCTCCATCACCTATAGAACAAAGGTGAAACTACTTCAGTTCAAAGCTCTTCCAACTCTGACTCAAACTACTTTTCTAACTAATTCTCCTACAGGTTTTAACATTCACTTGGCATACTCAAGGAGATTATTTTGTTTTAGATTGAACCATATGAATATGTATTTTTGTAGGCCAAAAAATTGTTGACTATTGATAGTTTCATATGGTGAAAACTTATAAATCTCCAAAACCTTTGCTGTGACACTATAATATGTTACATAAATGCCTGTTGCCCATCTCTGCTTGGTGAAATCCTGCTAGTTCTTTACAAGATGGAGTTCATGAATCAGGTCCTCTCCCTCCAGTTCCCGTGCCACCCCTCTCCGGGTTCTCCTCTCACCCCCAGCTTAGGTAACTGTAGATTGTTTCTTTTCATAATTTCAACTCTCATTCTTTCCTATCATAGCTGTAGAATGATCTCAGGGAATTGCAGCTGAATAACAAGTTTTCCTTTGCCTGGCAGAGGATGAGCCCTCTGTTGCTCTTCTCTGGCAGAGGCTGTCTTATTTATTTTGGCAGCATCAGAGACAAGCAAAGTTCCCAGCTTATAGTGGGTGCACAAAAAATATCTGTTGAATTGAAAAACTGGTAACTTTAGGGCCCAGGAAGTGCCTTATTAGCGCAATACTACTTGCAACTTCCTTCCATGTTAAATAAGGAAGAGCATGTGTAACACCTTCTAATATCTTCTGATTTAGTTGCTTGGTATTTTGTTTGGAATTGGTCCTCCTTATTTTGAATTCTCCATCTTTCTAATTCATCTTTTCCTATACTTTCAGATGTTGTAATTATATTGCAGTTCAACAAAATTATTTTATTCCATGGTACAATTCCCAAGAGCAAAAGAGCACAATTCTCTAGCTGGCTAAATAACAAATCACCGTACTTTCCAAGGACTATATTCTGTATTTTTTTCCTTTTAATCAAATCCATCTTTTCTGTCAGTAGGACTTTCAGGAGCTTTTAGTGACTTCTGGGAAATACCAGTGCTATAGACAGTGTAGCTTCAGGAAACATTAAAAGTAAAAATATTTTTAAAAATTCATTGAAAACATTTAAAAGGAATCTTATTGAGACTGTCTTCTGTTTATATAAGGGATACACTGCACTATTAACTTAAGGTATACTTACAGCAAGAAAATAATGAAATTGTAGAACTTTAAAGGTAGAAGAGACCCCTAAAGCGTTCCAGTATGTGCTCTTTGGTGAAAAAATACCAAATAGGAGTTGGGGAGAGAATAGTTTGAGCCCAACTTTGGCCCCATATTTCCTCTCCAGTTAATTTGAGTGATGTTCCAACTCTTGCTCATCTTTTCTTACCTACATATCCTGCCCTAGCCATTCCTGGAATGAGTTCAGGTAGAAGCAGCTGCAATGCCAGGCCTCTTTTGTGTTTATATTCAGAGGAGACTGGGCATTGCTTTATGTATTCTTCATCCCCCCTTTTTCCCTAGGCATTTTGCCAGCTCTGGCCTTTTCTTTCCTGCTTGACCATTAGGCAAGAATGTGCTCAGTATTTTGCCTTTTCTAAGTGGGCTTCTCTAACCAGGAAACTAGTTCAATGAACAGGTCCAAAGAGCCAGAAGAACTGCATAAGATTTTGTAAAAGGTGGATGGGTTATTATAATTTAAAAGACAGATTATAACAAGTGTTGATGAGAATGTGGAGAAACTGGAACCCTCATACACTGCTGGTGGGGTGAAAAATGGTGCAGCCACGTTGGGAAACAGTCTGGCAGTTCTTCAAATAGTTAAGCATAGAGTTGCCGTATGATCAAGCAATTCTACTCTTAGATACACTCACGAGAAATTAAAGCATATGTCCAGGCCAGGCATGGTGGCTTATGCCTGTAATCCCAGCACTTTGGGAGGCTGAGGTGGGCAGATCACGAGTTCAAGAGATCAAGACCATCCTGGCTAACATGGTGAAACCCCATCTCTACTAAAAATACAAAAAAAATTAGCTAGGCATGGTGGCATATGCCTGTAGTCCCAGCTACTCAGGAAGCTGAGGCAGGAGAATCGCTTGAACCCGGGAGGCAGAGGTTGCAGTGAGCCAAGATCGCACCACTGTACTCCAGCCTGGCGACAGAGCGAGACTGTCTCAAAACAAAAACAAAAGCAACAACAACAACAACAATAAACGTATGTCCATATGAGAGTTTGTACATGAATGCTCACAGTAGTGATATTCGTAATAGTCAAAGAGTAGAAGCGACATAAATTGCCATCAACTGATGGAGGGATGTTGTATGTCCATAAAATACAATACTATTCATGAATTAAAAGAAATGAAATACTGATACATGCTACAATATGGATGAACCTTGAAAACAAGCTAAGTAAAAGAAACTAGTCACAAAGGACCATATGTTGTGTGATTCTGTTTATATGAAATACCCAGATAGGTAACTCTATACAGACAGAAAACAGATTAGCAGTTGCCTGCAATGATGGTGGGGGGAGTGGAGCTTCTTTTGGGGTAATGAAAATGTTCTAAAATTGATTGGGGTGATAGATGTATAAATCTGTGAATATACTAAAAGCCATCAGATTGTACACTTTAAGTGGGTGAATCGTACAGTCTGTGAATTATATCGCAATAAAGCTATAAAAAATAAAAAGGATGGATTTTTTTATATGTAATTTTGTCTCCTGGTACTTTTCTGGCTAGCTGGAGATTCCCATGCCAAATTTCAGACTTACTTTGTTCTTTGATTCTACTTGAAGTCCAGCCAATAGCTCATTAGCTATTAGTAGGGTGGGAATTTGACTCATAATGCAACTTAGACATGAAGATAAAATATAAGTTCTTTATTTAGCTTATAACCAATCTGGCTTTCCTCCTGAGTCCTTAACTGTGGATAGGGGAAAAATAAATGGCATATGTTGTTCCCAGTGTCTGGGAAGACCACTATGATGGAAGGAATGGCTGGGACTAATTTATCTGCAGCTAACATACACTATTCTTGCTGCAGCTATATTCACTCAAGTGACTAATGGACAGGACAGTCAGTGTGGGGTTTCATATGTATGGTTCTGAAATCTTGTCTTTTTTTTTGAGATGGAGTCTCCCACTGTCACCTGGGCTGGAGTGCAGTGGCGTGATCTTGGCTCACTGCAACCTCCAGCTGTTCAAGCGATTCTCCTGCCTCAGCATCCTGAAGAGCTGGGATTACAGGCACCTGCCACCACGTCCAGCTAATTTTTTGTATTTTTAGTAGGGATGGGGTTTCACCATGTTGGCCAGGCTGGCCTCGAACTCCTGACCTTGTGATTCACCCGTCTCGGCCTCCCAAAGTGCTGGGATTACAGGCGTGAGCCACTGCGCCTGGCCCTTCTTGTCTTGATTCTATGCTTTGTTTTGGCCTTCGTTATCCATGTGATTCAAGACTTGCTTTGAACTCCAGGATGTGTGTGCTCCATAACTCATGAAGGCTCTTTTGACTTCTAACTACTGGCTCTGTCTTGTGCACTGGTTTCCAGGCAATGTCAGTGTCTCTGGGTTTGTTGTATTCCTGTAACTGGTCACAGAGGTTCATTGTTTTGGTCTCTATCATGGCATCTGATCCCATCTCTATGATCAGCAGCTGGCTAGGGTGATAAAATAATTGTTTTGTGGGTTCCTGAAGCATTAGAGCTTAGCAGAATACATACGCTTATTTCCGTCTTCTGAAACAATATTTAACAGCACTCTAAAATGTTTGAAATAAAATTTGCCTTGTTTTTATAATTTTGTATTGATGATGCTATGAGTACTTGTTTTACTTTTTAAGCTGCATTTGTTCATATGTTTGTTCTTTTGGAAAGAGCACTCTCTGGCTATTGGTGCTTTGAATAGAGGGAGTTACAAAATCATATTACATTGTTGGCTGAAGAATGAAATAAATTGAGACGTGTGTTTGTTCCTCAAATTGTTTTATTCTTGGTCTAACTAAATCAGTGATGTGACAGTTCAGAAAGGAATTCAGAGCACTTACTGGTGACTTATATTCTGAAGGACTGTGACTTCTACAGTGAAAAATATTTCAAAATTGGCATTCATTCAGGACTGAATCTTAGCATTCATATAGTGTCTGATACAGCCCCAATGTCTAGGAGTTAATTTTTATTACAAAAAGTACTTTATTTTGGAAAAAATAGAAATGTTAAGAATGTTTAACATAATCTGAATGCATATTAAGTTTACAAAGGAACCAACTTGATTAAAACATATTTGACTATTAAATGCATAAGAATGTGAGCCTGTATCTATTATGTAAGATTTTTTATTCAATAAAAATCATCTGTGTCTATCATATACATATGTATACAAATATAAAATTTCAGGGATACACACACACACACACACACAAATGTATTTATTTATTTATTCTTAGGTATGTTGGTCCAAGATTCTACTGGATATAATTTTTGCATTATTAACTTAATCAAATCCATACCTGTTAATTCATAAATGTTAACCTTAGAAGTGAAAGGTTGATAATGAAAATCTTTAAAAAGTGTACTATTTTGGCTGGGCACAGTGACTCATGCCTGTAATCCCAGCACTTTGGGAGGCCGAGGTGGGCAGATCACGAGGTCAGGAGATCGAGACCATCCTGGCTAACATGGTGAAACCCCGTCTCTACTAAAAATACAACAAATTAGCCAGGCGTGGTGGTGGGCACCTGTAGTCCCAGCTACTTGGGAGGCTGAGGCACGAGAATGGCGTGAACCTGGGAGGCGGAGCTTGCAGTGAGCCGAGATCACGCTAGTGCACTCCAGCCTGGGCGACAGAGCGAGACTCCATCTCAAAAAAAAAAAAAAAGTGTACTATTTTGATTATTTATTGACTTATTCCGATATTTCAAAGTATTAACAGCTGTAAAAAAATGCATAAGTTATTTGTAACAACTCTTAAGGCAGTTGTAGAAGAAATGCTACTAAAACATGAGGTAAAATTACACATATCACTAGACCCGAGAAAATGCAATGATGATAGACAAACAATAGTCAAGAAAGAAAAGGAAGAATAATTGGAAATGAGAAGAAAAGTGAAACATCAAAGGACTAATCTAGCTGAAGCCCTGGAGAGATCACTGACCATCAATGAATAAGAGTATGATTTAGGAAGGCCAGGTGCAGCAGTCACACCTGTAATCCCAGTACTTTGGGAGGTCAAGGCGGGCAGATCACCTGAGGTCAGGAGTTTGAGACCAACCTGGCCGACATGGTAAAACCCTGTCTCCACCAAAAATACAAAAATTAGCTGGGTATGGTGGTGCATGCCTATAATCCCAGCTACTTGAACATGGCTTCAACCCGGGAGGCGGAGGCTGCAGTGAGCTGAGCTTGTGCCACTGCACTCCAGCCTGGGTGACAGAGTGAGAGTCCATCTCAAAAAAAAAAAAAAAAAAAAAAAAGTATAACATAGGGAAAGGATGTTATAATTGTAAGCACTGCAATGACTTCATGTATTAGTCTCACATCACTTATGCCTCTCCTTCCATTTGACCTGACTGACATACAGATTACACTGCTGTATCAAATGGGCCCAACATACAATGACAAACAAGTAAAAGTCCAAGGTCTGTAAGGTGGCTTGGCAGTGTCTAGACCCAAAGCTTGTTCCACATCTAACTTGTGGTGTTACCATTTGGAAGGTGTTGTCTTCATCATCCACACTGCTGAAGATGGCTCACTACCATGTCAACTGGGTTTGTCAGAGGCATTTGAACGGGAGCAACTCCATCTTGAGTAGGAACTGCGTAAAATAAGGCTGAAACCTACTGGGCTGCATTTCCAGACGGTCAGGCATTCTAAGTCATAGGATGAGATAGGAGGTCAGCACAAGATACAGGTCATAAAGACCTTCCTGATAAAACAGGTTGCAATAAAGGAGCCGGCCAAAACCCACCAAAACCAAGATGGTGACGAGAGGGACCTCTGGTCATCCTCACTGCTACACTCCCACCAGCACCATGACAGTTCACAAATGCAATGGCAACGTCAGGAAGTTACCCTATATGGTCTAAAAAGGGGAGGCATAAACAATCCACCCCTTGTTTAGCATATAATCAAGAAATAACCATAAAAATGGACAATCAGCAGCCCTCGGGGCTGCTCTGTCTTGGAATATCCATTCTTTTATTCCTTTACTTTCTTAATAAACTTGTTTTCACTTTACTCTATGGACTTGCCCTGAATTACTTTTTGCTCAAGATCCAAGAACCCTCTCTTGGGGTCTGGATTCAAACCCCTTTCCTGTAACAGGTTCACATTGCAGTCTGTGAGAAAGGGAAGAGGGAATCAGGAGGCCTTATGAAACCTGACACGGGAAGTGAAGGAGAAAGAAACTTGACCAGCTGTCCAATGTTTTAAGAGTTGTTAGATTTTGGGACTGAAACAGTCTCCTAGGGAATGCTGTGTCTTTCTAGGAAAAAAATGGTCAATCTCTGAGATGCCCTCACCCATCCTGTTTCTGTCCTTAAAAAGATGCCCTGGTGTAAAGGGAAGAGGGTTGTGGTTTATGTCCCCACTGATGTGGGATAAGTTGGGGAGATTTGGCTGCTCAGCAGGTTTGAGCATGGGTCAGTGTAGAGATGATCTCTTTCCTGAGCACTACATGAAAATCAAGGGGGAAAAAAGAAGAAAGAAAATCAAGGACAAGAGACTCCTTTAACCTTGGCATTATTTGGATTTCTTCAACACAGTGGTTCTCAAAGCATAGTCCGTGGGTCAGCAGCATTAGCAATATCTGGGAACTTGTGAGAAATGCAAGTCCTACTTCAGATTTAATGAATCAATAATTCTGGAGGGGGGTTCAGACAACTGTGTTTTAAAAAGCACTCTCGGTGATTTGAGGCCCATTAAAGTTTGAGAACCACAGATTTAATCCCATTCACTGAGAGGGGAACTCAGAATATGTGTCTGACTAACTCTTCTTTTCTTTTGCTCTCTTGCTACTTCTTTTTCTTCTTTTCACAATTTCCTGGGACTCAAGGGGAGCAAACTTTTCCTTTACTTTCCCTAAAGTAGCATCCTATAAAGCATGAACCCTCATATCAACATGGAGCAAACTTTTCCTTTACTTTCCCTAAAGTAGCATTCCATAAAGCATGAACCCTCATATCAACATGTAAAACAAGTCAACAAACAAAAACGTGCTGAGATTGAGCCTTGTGGGTTTGGTCAGGAAGAGGGGAGGAAATTAGGAATTTGAAAGATAACTTAGATTGTTACATGATCCTATTTTGAATGCAAGAAGCTGAGTATTTCTTTTGTCTTTGTATTTCTTAAGATATGCTTATTTTCTGCCCTCTCCCCTGAAAAAAATAGCATGAAATAGCATGTTGAGGAGCTTGTTCTCAGAGTAGTAAGAGAAGACCATATTATTTTCAAAGTATTGGAGGCCGGGTGTGGTGGCTCATACCTGTAATTCCAGCTCTTAGGGAGGCAGAAGCGGGAGGATAGCTTAAGCCCAGGAGTTCGAGACCTGCCTGGGCAATATAGCAATACGCTGTTCTCCGCAAAAAGGGAAAAAAATGTATTGTATCACCCAGTTACACACTTACTCACTTTTGCCAGGAGCCTACATTTAAATTTGATGAGAATGATGAAAAGGACTCGCTGCTGCTCTTAGGTGTTCCACAGGAAGAAGTGGTACTGGGCAACGAAAACAGAATAAAGTCAAGAATGCAGAATATCTATTTCTGGCTGTTTCTGTCCCAGCATCTTCAATGAAATGCAGAGTTTCCTCTGATTATAAAATAGAGATAATATTCTGAATGCAATAGCACATAAAAGGCACTTATTTTTACCCCTTCCTCTGCCTTGAATGGTAACTTACCTTCATTCTCAATGTATATTAGAATTTATATTGCCCAAATAGAAAATACTTCAGTTTTCACTCATTTAGTGGTAGTATATTTCCTTGGGAGAGAGTTGCCTAGTAAGCAAAAAATGTGTGGGATGTTAAACTTTTATAATTATTTAAAAGAAATAACTTTAAGTATACTACATTAACATGGCTGTAAATTGGAAGTTGTCATTTTTTGGAATGGGGAGCTTACAGAGAAAGAGACATGACTCTTGCCTCCATTTAATCCATTCTCCACATCCGGCCTTTTGAAAGATGGTTTTAAGAATGTAAATGGTATCACTCCCTCTTTTTGGGCTCCCCATTGCATTTATTAGAACCTGTAGTTTCCTTAACACGTTCTCCAAAATTCTGTAGAGTCTGCCCCTGCCTTTTCCGCCAACATCATCTTGGGCTTCTCCTCTTTGCTCAGATTGGCTTTCTTTCAACTCTTTTTTTTTTTGAGATGGAGTTTGGCTCTTGTTGCTCAGGCTGGAGTGCAATGGCGCGATCTCCACTCACTGCACCTCTGCCTCCTGGCTTCAAGAGATTCTCCTGCCTCAGCCTCCCGACTAGCTGGGATTACAGGCATGTGCTACCACGCCCAGCTAAGTTTTGTATTTTTAGTAGATACAGGGTTTCTCTATGCTGGTCAGACTGGTCTTGAACTTCCGACCTCAGGTTATCCACCTGCCTTGGCCTCCTAAAGTGCTGGGATTACAGGCATGAGCCACCATGCCCAGCCTTTCTTTCAACTCTTGAAGGAACGACATGCTTTCCTGCTCCAAAGCTTTGGGAAACATTCCTTTGTCAGGAAAGTCTTTTTCCTAACCCTTTCTGAGGTTAATTCTCACTTACTCTTAATTTCTCAGGTAAATGTCTTCTCAGAAAAGCCTGCTATGATTTTAGGAGTCCCTCTTATTGACCCTTTCCATTATCAGTTGTCATAATTTCTAATTATGTATTAATTCTAAATATATATTAATTTGGTGCTTATTTTATCTAGATTAGATAATAAATCCTATAACATTAGAGATCATGTCCATTTTGTTTACTTCCCTATACCTAGTGCCTAGCATAGTGCTTGACACATAGTAAATGCTCAACAAACATTTAATGATTAGATTACCAAATATCATACAGCAAAATGGACACTGGTTTGAAATATAAGTGATAATCTTTCCTGTAATTTTAACGTTACAATTTATCGAATTAGAGTGTTCACAAATGGGTTGTATTCCAAAATATGCAAGCTGGTTATTTGACAATCAGATTATATATTTCTCCATAGAAAAACTGTTGTTGTTGGTTCAGGTCTGCACCTGCTTGTAACAATTTATAGATCTTGTGCAAGCTCACCTCCATCCAAATATTGGCAACATTAGACCTTAGTTTCCAGATCAAGATTCCTAGTTTTCAGCCTCCACATAATTTTTAAGGCTTTTGTTTGTGTGAGTTTAAGATAGAAATAATGTATTAAAAAGGTGATTTTTAGTTTTCTTCTCTTTCAATGTCTTTTTGATTATCGGACTTGTTGTATGTGGAGAGAGAAATACTGCTGTAAAGTTGTTCTCAGCATCAGGGGTAGCCTTCAGTAGCTGGGAAAAGGGACAGCTTTCAATTGCAGTATGGAAGGAGATCTTTCAGCACACACTGAGATCTCAGCAGACAGCAGCAGCTCCCAGTGTACAGATGTGTTTGTGTTTATGTGTACTGGAGGTTGGTTGGGGGGTGTCTGCTTGGAGGAGGGGGAATGACCCTGAAATTGCTCCCTTGTACGTTGGAGTGTTCTCTGCTGTTTAGTCACAGTGGCAGCTGCACAGCCCTAACTCCATTGGAATGCTGCCTCTCAAAGACCTCATCAACAGGCACAGAAGTGGACACTCACAAATGCAGGCATATTTTTAAAGAGCCCAGTGTTAGCTGGGCAACATAAGAACGATTATTCATTGCAGTTCTCTCTCCATGAGGTCACTTCAAATCAAATTAAATTTTGCTTTCAAGTCCCTCCCAGACCTAGAGAAGCCTATTAGGCTTGGAAAGACCTACGTGGCTAACAATTTCCTGATCAGAACAGGAATTTCCTCTACAACACCCCTGACAGGTGTTCCTCCAGCTTTTGTTTGCTCATCTCCTTAACAGACTGCCCACTTCATATTTGGACAGGTCTCATTGTTACATTTTTCACTTCTTTATACTACAGTGAAATCTGCCTCTCTGCACTTTCACTCCATTTGTCTTTGGCTCTCTGCAGCTATGCAGAGTATGTCTAATCCTTCTTCAACATGACAGTTTTTCAAATATTTAAAGACAGCTGTCATATCCTCTCCCCTAAGTTTTCTTTTTCCAGGTAATATAGCCTCAGATATTTCAATTGTACCTTTTGAAGATAGTATATTCATGTGGAAAACATGAGCAACAGCCCTAGGCAAACCTGGGTTCTGTTAATTTGTTTATTGAATTATTTATTCTTCTTGATTTATTCCCACTAATAAATAGAATAATACAATCATGATACATGCTACAAAGGAGAGGTACATGGTTCATTGAGTGTATACACTAGGCAGGGATTTCACCCAGAGAAGAGAAGTCAGCTAAAGCTCTCTTGGCAGGTCAAAGTTGAATACAGAGCTGATGGATAGGCAGTAGTTAATAAGGTGAAGAGGAGGGGAAGCGCTTTCAAGGCAGAAGGAGCCATGTCTAAAAGCCTCATTCTGGGAGGGACATGTGATGGAGGTGTCACTTATCATCTTAGATCTTTAATTTCTGCATATGCAAATAGGCATTATAATACCTTTTCTCTTATTAAAAGGATTATTCTGGTCACCCATGAGCTGGATAGGAATGGGCTTTAAGTTCTGTGGTGTTACTCACCATAGAATAAATCCAATAACCCAGTCAGGTCTGTTCTCTTACTGTTCCACCAAGAAGCATTCTTGCTTTTGTCCTTTTGCTTCTGCTCTTCCCTTCCTAGAAAGCTCTCCCCTTTTCTGGGTATTTAGCCAATCTTTACTACTTTTACTACCCATCCTAAGTTCTAATCCCTCTGGGACGTTTTCCTAGGCATTCAGGCTCAAGTTCATTTCTGTAGTGTAAAGGCTAAAGGCAGGGCTTTGTGGTCTTGAGTTTGAGTCCAGGTTCCGCTACTGACTTCCTGGTGGTCTTAGGCAAATTACTTAGTTTCTCTAACATTCAACTTCCTTATCTGTGCAAAAGGGGTAATAAAAGTAACTACTTCGTAAAGTGGTTGTGACTATTGAGATGAATGTGTACATAAAACAGTGCCCTTCCTGATAGCTGTTATCTCAGTCCGCTGGTCCCGCACCTCCTCTGTGACTTGAGGCCTCTGACCTCTCACCCCTTGCCTGCCCCCAACCCCTTTACTAGGAAAAAAACATTCTTTGCGCAGCTCTCCCTGAAGCCCGAGTGACCAGGTAAAGCCAAACCAACGCCATTGGTAACTGAAAGATATGCTTTCATTCGGTTTGGAAATATCGTCTTCCTTCCTATACCCACTCCCTGATACCAAGTGGCTCAGTAATTCATTCCAATGCATACTCTAAGGGTAGAAGAGTGGGGAGAAAGCCATCTGCTGTTGCCTGAGATGTTTGAAGCCTCTGAACCCCGCTCACAGCTGCATATCCCGCGGAAGCCACTGAGCAGTCAGCCCGCAAGCGCATGTGCACGCGATCAGGACCTCTGAGCCATCCACAGTCAAGCCCGGTTACCTTCCAGCTGCCCAGGCCGGCTCCAGGTCCGCGTCACCGTGCAAGGCCGGTCCAGCCCAGCGAGAGTGCAGAAGGCAAGTTATATTCATGTTTTAGGTGGCAAGTAAAATCACTTTTCAGATGCTCATGTCCGACGCTTTTCTAAATTTAAAAAAAATTTTTTAAAAATTCTGTTTCATGTTTTGACAATTGTGTGTGTGTGTGTGTGTGTGTGTGTGTGTGTGTGTGAAGAGTCTCGCTTTTTCACCCAGGCTGGAGTGCAGCGGCGCGATTTCAGCTCACGGCAACCCCCTCCTCCCAGGTTCAAGTGATTTTCCTGCCTCACCCTCCCGAGTGGCTGGGATTACAGGCGCTTGCCACCACACCCTGCTAATTTTTGTATTTTTAGTAGAGACGGAGCTTCACCACGTTGGTCAGGCTGGATTTGAACTCCTGACCTCAAGTGATCCTTGGCCTCCCAAAGTGCTGGGATTACAGGCGTGAGCCAACACACCAGAATGACAATTTTTAATAACATGAACAATTAATTCAGCAATTAAAAAATTTAAGTACTTACATTCAAAATGAGGTTAACTAGGTGAAATTCTAGCATTGCCTTTTAAAAGATTGCAGCCTATATGTCAAGACTGCTGTCAAATAATTGTAGCAGTGGGATATTGAGTTTCCATCTTGAAAAAGGAATGGAAATGTACTGAATTGATTAAGTCCTTTGATTTAAGATTCCCTATGTTTACAGTCTGCAGACAATTGTGGTTCAAATATTGCAAGCCATTTTCTTTGTAGAATTAATAGAATCTGCAAAATAGAAACTAAACCAATCTTGCACTTGTAATTTAAACCCCTTACCAGCGGCAATCTGCATTTATTTCATACTTCGGATACTTCTCATGCTCTGCTAGGTCAGGGGCAATAAAAGACATATTAATACATGTCTAGTTCTGCAATCAATAAAGCTAGTTTAAATTATCCTCTAACAGGTGAGAGAAAAGATTAGTATTTAGGTCTGAGATTAACTAGTAAAAATAGGCCATTCTGTGATATCCTAAGGGACATAGCACAGTTCAGGGTTTAAGGCTCAAAGAAAATCTCTTCTGAGAAATGTATGAGACAAATACATCATTATGGACAGGTGTATATTCCACTAATGTTTATATCTTTATTCTTAGTCTTCCAGGCGTCATTCCTCTCTATTAACCTTTAACACTTTTTTTCTCCACCAACCTCAATCCTATCAATTGATTTTTAGAAACTTTCTTCTCCTTTGGTCTGCAATTACATTCACCTTGCTTACTGTTTCAACAGATACTAAAAATGAAAATCAGTGTACTTATTTGTCTGTTGCAACCATTTTGATTAGAAGTATTCAAATAGTACATCTCAGGCCTGGCGTGGTGGTTCAGGCCTGTAATCCCAGCACTTTGGGGGGCTGAGGTGGGAAGATTGCTTTGAGGCCAGGAGTTCAAGCCAAATAGTACAGGTCACTGAAACACTTAATTAGGAACCAAAAATGTGTGTACAAAAACACCACTCCCGTGATTCTATGAAGTTCAAAATTGGCCATTCTGCTTTCTTAAGAAATTGGTCAAAATGAAAATGTACGTTTTGTTCTATTCATTCTCATTTTCTCCGTTCTCTTTAATTCAGTTTTATTTCCTTTGTTCTTTTTTGTAGTTTTCTCCACCCTTCCTCACATTGACTTTCTTTTGACAAATCCCTTGAATGGTGGATATCTGACATCAGTGTCCACATTTTAACACCTTTATTAAATTTAATATTTTTCACAAAAAGCCAGTGACACCTTAGGGAATCAGGAGCTTAATAAATGTTAGCTAACCCCATTTTATGTCCAAATCCCTCTTTTCCTGTTGTTCTAACATTTATTTTATTAATTTGTTATCTTCTGATCAAGCATCATAAGAAATACAACTGAAGACATCCCAGTTTTTCCTTTCACTCCTCAATATTTTATTTTTGATCGATTTCAAACATACAGAAAGGTTGAAATAATTGTACAATGAATATCCACATACCAACCCATACATATTCTACAATGAGCATTTTGCTATATTTGTTTTATTGCCCAACTATTTATTTATCCATCCTTCAATCCATTTTAATTTTTTGATGCAGTAAGTTGCAGATAGTAGTATAATCTCCAAAGGGTTCAGTACGTGTATTAACTAGATTTTTTTTTTTTTTTGAGACAGAGTCTCGCTCTGTCACCCAGGCTGGAGTGCAGTGGTGCAGTCTCAGCTCACTGCAACCTCTGCCTCCCAGGTTCAAATGATTCTCCTGCCTCAACCTCCCTAGTAGCTGGGATTACAGGTGCGTGCCACCACGCCTGGCAAATTTCTGTATTTTAGTACAGACAAGGTTTCACCATGTTGGCCAGGCTGGTCTTAAACTCCTGACCTCAAGCAATCTGCCCGTCTCAGCCTCCCAAAGTGCTGGGATTATAGGTGTGAGCCACCGCGCCCAGCCTTTAACTATATGTTTGTATTGCTCTTTTTCTTCTTCAAGTAATATCATCTCTCTCTTTTTTTTTTTTTTTTTGAGATGGAGTCTGGCTCTGTCGCCCAGGCTGGAGCGCAGTGGCCAGATCTCAGCTCACTGCAAGCTCCGCCTCCAGGGTTTACGCCGTTCTCCTGCCTCAGCCTCCCGAGCAGCTGGGACTACAGGTGCCCGCCACCTCGCCCGGCTAGTTTTTTGTATTTTTTTAGTAGAGACGGGGTTTCACCATGTTAGCCAGGATGGTCTCGATCTCCTGACCTCGTGATCCGCCCATCTCGGCCTCCCAAAGTGCTGGGATTACAGGCTTGAGCCACCGCGCCCGGCCCGTAATATGATCTCTTAGCCTCCCCTAGCCTCAGGCAAACAGTGTTGTAATTTTTTCCCATGATAGATTAGCTGTGCCTGTTCTAGAACTTCATGTAAATTGAGTCATAAAGTATGCACTTTTATGGGTAAGACTATTCATTCAACACAATGTTTTTGCAATTCATCTATGTTTTTGTGTGCATCAATAGTTCCTTTTTGTCGTTTAGTAATATTCTGTTATCTGACTATATCACAGTTGGTTTATCCATCTTCCTATTGGTGAACACCTGAGTGGTTCCTGGATTTCGGCTGTGATGAATAAAGCTTCTGAGAACATTACCATACAAATATTTTTGTGGACATTATGTTTTAATTTCTCTTGAATATTTAGGAGTGAAATTGCTGGGTCATAGAATATGTGTGTGCTTAGTATTATAAGAAGCTACCAGGCCTGTCCCCAAAATGAATATGCCACTTTACACTTCTGCCAGCAATGTCTGAACATTCTGGTTGCTTCACATTCTTGCCAACGTTTGGTGCTGTCAGTCTTGAATTTTCACTGTTTTGGTGGATGCATAATGGTGTCTCACTGTGGTATTAACTGGCATTTCCTGATGACTAATGATGTTCAGCACTTTTTATATACTTATCAACCATTCTTTGTGAAGTGTCTGTTCAAAATATTTGCCCACTTTTTAGTGGATGCTTTATGTTTTTGTTATTGAGTTATAGAAGTTCTTTATATACCCCAGATACCAGTCTCTTGTCCGATATATGTTTGTGAACCTATTTCTTCTTTGATTTCATCCATGTTGCTCTTCATTCTGTAGTATAATTGAACCCGTGTCTAACACTGTCTATATAGCTTGTCTAAAGATCCTTATAAGTTTGTGAAATACATACCGGCTAGGTGGTATCTTTCTTTGATACATAGCAAGGCAATGGTGGAGTACCAGAAAACTATTGAATGTCAGAGACTGTACTTTCTATTTGCCCTTAGTAGTTGTTATTTTCAGGATGGAAAGTAGTGCTCACTTTCTTAGTTTACTTTTAAAAACAGTTTCATCTAGGGGTCTGTTTATAAAGTAATACAAAATGAAACAAGCCTAAGAGTAATTGTAAAAAAGAAAACTAAAACTTTTTTTTGTTTTGAGACAGGGTCTTGCTGTCACCCAGGCTGAAGTGCAGTGGTGTGATCTCAGCCCACTGCAGCCTCAACCTCCTGGGGTCAAGCAATCCTCCCACTTCAGTCTTCTGAGTAGCTGGGACTACAGGTGCATGTCACCATGCTTGGCTAATTTGTGCATTTTTTTTTTTTTTTTTGTGGAGACAGGGTTTTGATATGTTGCACAGGCTGGTCTCAAACTCCTGGGCTCAAGCCATCCACTTGCCTCAGCCTCCAAAAGTGCTGGGATTATAGGAATGAGCCACTGTGCACACCCCAAAACACATTTTAAAGCTACTTTATACATAGTTATCTAGGGAAAAAAGTAGCTAGTGTTATCTGTGCTTGATGGTAATAACAAAGTTGATGTTAATGCTTAATATTTGCAAAGTCTTCATTTTTCCCCCAAATACTTTCACATTTTTAAATCTTTATAATTAGGAAATAAACTTTAGTTATCTTCATCTCTAAGAGGGAATTAATACTGCATCTAGTGTAACTGTTGTGGCAAGTTATCATATTCAGGATTTAGTTTTTAGTTTTAGTTTTAATTTTTGTTTTGAGACAGGGTCTCATTCTGTCACCCACAGATCACAGTTCACTGCAGCCTTGACCTCCCAGGCTCAGGTGATCCTTCCATCTCAGCCTGCCGGGTACCTGGGGCTACAGGCACATGACACAATGCCTGGCCAATTTTTTGTGTTTTTTGTACAGATGGGGTCCCATTGTATTAACCAGGCTGGCCTCTAACTCCTGGGCTCAAGCAATCTTCCCATCTTGGTCTCCCAAAGTACTGGGATTACATGTGTGAGCCACCTTGCCCAGCTCATGATGTAGTTCTTAAAACCAAGGTGTAATTGAAAATCTAGGAAAGTTAAAGTACTTTTGTTTGTAATACAAAAGCTTGGTAACAATTCAAACATCCAGTATAGAGGACCAGTTCCAGTTCAAATAAACTATGTTTCAATCATACATTGGTATACTCCCCCTTCTTTGCCTCCTACTACTGAATATGTCATTTACTCTTTTTTTTTTTTTTTTCAACTCATGACTTTATAGCTGTAGGCTTTTACAGGTGAAAAGAACTTTCGGGTCATTTGGTTCTTTCCTCTCATTTGACAGAAGACACAAACTCAACGAGATTAGATAATACCCAAAATAATAGAACTCACAATTTTGGGTGTTAGAACTAGACACACTTCTGGTTTAATAAATGTTAGAGTTTGTGTTTTTTTCTCTGTTGTCAGTCCCTGTGGATTTGTTCTTTAAGATGATGATCACATTCACCCTTCCTTTCTACTGAGTTTGCCATTGTGGTCTCTAATTATATCAGAACTGGATTGTTGCAACATCCTCTTAGCTAGTCATGTAGCCTAATCTTTTTTTTCTCTCAGGTCCATCTCCTTTATTTTGTCTCGCTGATGTTGCTAATATAGGCCTTTCATTAATCATCCTTTTACTCCAGAAGCTTTATCCTTTTAATTTAGAAGTGGTTGTCATTGAATCACATCCTGAATTCCTAAGAATCTCCATGCTCTTGATTCCATCCTGCCTCTTCATCCTTACTTCCCTCGTTCCCCAACTGCACCTACTCATCAAGATGGTCTCACTCTCCTCTAGCTGCATGTGAATTACTGCTGTGGTTCCTATGTTGGTTCCTTATCCTGGTACCTGCCCACTCCCCATCCTCTCCATTTAGTCACTTTCAACTCATTGTTCAAAATCCAGCTCAAGGCCAGGTGTGCCAGCTCATGGGAGGCCGAGGTGGGTGGATCACTTGAGGTCTGGAGTTTGAGACTGGCCTGGGCAACATGGTGAAACTCCATCTCTACTAAAAATACAAAACTTAGCTGAGCATGGTGGTGCACGCCTGTAGTCCCAGCTACTCAGGAGGCTGAGGTGTGAGAATCACTTGAACCTGGGAGGCTGAGGCTGCAGTGAGCTGAGCTGAGTTCTCACCACTGCACTCCAGCCTAGGCTACAGAGCAAAAACCCTGTCTCAAAAAAAAAAAAAAAAAAAAAAATTCCGGCTCAAGCTCCACCTTCCCCATGAAACATTTTTGTGATTACAGTGATTTCTTAATCTCCGACTATACACTGTAACATCCCACTTAGCAACTGACACATGAACTAACCTCTATAAGAGATAAAAACCCCAAATCTCAGTGGCTTAACACCGTAGAAGTTATACTTGCTATTCACAGATGAGAGTGTATAATTAATGGTGCATTGGGGGCAGGGATGGGGAAAAGGCGCACTGTGCTTTTTGCAGCCGTTTGGAGACTCAGGGTGATGGAGGCTTTACCATCTTCAACACAAAACTCCCAGAGTTGCCCCAGGCATTGGTATTTGCTGAAAGTTGGAAAGAAGGACAGTCTATCTGCTTCTTTGCCACCTCAGTGCAGAAGTGGCATAACACTTCTTCTGGTGAGAACCAGGCACAGGGCTCCACCTTGTGCTGGGAAATGTACCCCCTGGCTGGGTGTCTGTATCCCTGGAACTACTTTTCTCTATGGAAGAGAAGCACAAATCTGGGGAGTAGCTAGCTATCTTTGTTACAGTGTTGTCCCGTTCTGATTTCTAATTGCTTTGTGGGTGTTGTCTTGGCATCTCCAGCTGGATTTCACACAGTAACTAAAATTCCTCAAATGTATACAGTAAGACAAGAGTCTGGCATTTAGTGTGTGCTCAGGGAATGTCTTTGTTAAATAATAGATTTATATAGATTTAAAAAAAAAATTCCTGATTCCTAAATTAAACAAAGAAAGGGAAACAAAATTGACAAATCCCTAATGGTTCTGTCTTTTTTTAAAGAGTACTTTGCAATGCAATTTCTCACTTCACCTACAGAAAGTGAAATTTAGCTGCAGTATCTTCAATTTCAAAATAATAATATTCTTTTCCGCTTCTATGGACTATTTTTAACCATTTCATCTTGTCTTTATATTCTTGTCTTTTTATTATAGAAAAATCAACATATATATGAAAATGGACAACATATATATGAAAATGAAAATTATTGTTAAAGCTAGGTAATATGTGCATGAGATAATGAAATCTCATGCACATATTACCTAGCTTTAACAATAATTGACTCATGCCCAGTCTTTTAAAATCTATATATTCACTTCCTTCCCACACTAAATTTCTTGAAGCTAAACACAAATACATTATTTCATAAGTAAATATGTCTGTTTGTAACACCAATAGGTAAAGCCTTGCCCAAAAATACCCCACAATACTATATCTCATTTTAAAATAACAATAATTCCTTAGTATCACTAAATAATCCAGTTTGTACTTAAATTTCCCATTATTTTCTAAATAATTGGCTTGTTCAAATCAAGATCCAAACAAGGTCTAAGTGTTTTTATCTCTCTCTCTCACACACACACACACACACTCACATACTCTAAATAAATAAGGAAGGCAGGAGGAAACTTTTGGAGGTGATGGATATGTGTATGGCATAGGTTGTGGTGATGGTTTCACGGATGTATACTTATCTCTAGGCTCATCAAGTTGTATGCATTAATTATGTACAGTATTTTGTATGCCAATCATACCCCCAATAAAGTGATTTACAATACTCAGAAAACACCATTAAGAAACTTAAAAATGAAAAGATCCAAAGAAGGGCTACACACAATACATTTTAGACATGCCTCTCAAATATTTTTAAAACAACAAGTCTTTTCTCCCCTCCTTCCCCCCCGCCCAGAATTTATTTATTGAAGAAACAAGGACATTTGTCCTATAATGATTCTCATATTCTGGATTTGGCTGATTCTTTTCTCTAGTTTGTGCAACAGTTTTGTGTACTTTTGTCCCCAGTATTTCCTAGGATCTTGATCAGATTCAGGTTTTGGTTTTTCACCAAAGGGTGCAGTTGCGTATCTCCCTCAGAAGGCATAATGTCTGGTTATCTCTCTTTTTGATGTTAACATTTATTAGTGGGTTTAAGAGTTTTTGCCAGATGCATTCATTATGAAGTTTGCCTTTGGCTTTTCGCCTAGTTGTCTTGGCTGCCATTGATGATCATTGCCTAGTCTATTATTTCATTAGGCATGTCTTGTCTCTTTTTGCAATGAGATTTTCCAATGTTTTGAAAATATTTTATTATTTTTTCATCTTATATTATTAAACATATGTAAAACATTTAAACTTCCACCTAATTCTAATAATGGTAATTAACATCTGTTTGGCATTTAAAATGTTTGTCACTTTACAAAGCATTTTTTTTTTTAAGGGACATGGTCCTGCTATGTTGCCTCGGCTGGATTGCAGTGGCTATTCACAGATTCAATCATAGCTCATGATGGCCTCAACCTCCTGGCCTCAAGTGATCCTCCTGCCTTAGCCTCCCACGTAGCTGGAACTACAGGCACGTGCTACCACGTCCAGCTTACAAACCATTTTCATATACACTACTTCACAAATATTACCTGATACTCACAGAACACCCTACAGGTAAACTGACTCTATAACTTTGGGCAAGGGTCCTCACTTTAGAGATGAAGAAAATAATAATAACTGCTCCTAAGATCGTTATGAAAATTAAACGAGTCGAATATATGCAAACTGCTTAAAATGGTGCTTACTATATTACAGCAAGAGTGAAATAAAAATTTGCTACCACAATGATTAATATTGTTAATGCTGCTATCATCATTTCTTTCAGTTTTAACCATTATGTTGTTGGTTTATTTTAAAAAATGTTTCCTTGACTTTTTTCTAGTGTTTATGGAGATTAATAAGAATAATTTAATTTCTATGTTCCCATATAATTTCACAGTCTTGAAATCATAGTCATAACCCTGATTAACTTACAGTGTGATACGAACTGAACTTTTACTGTCATTTGTGGTTAAATATTATTTATTCTGCTTTATTTATAGAAGAGTAAAAATCACTTTCTACCAAAATAAAAACAAAAATAAATATATTTAACTTATGCTCTTCAGGCTGTCTATATATATAGACACCATGTTCTTCTTTATGAGCAAAAAAGCAATGTATTTTATATGATAAGCTTTTATAATATTCTGTAATAAAATTTAATGAATCATGGAGTACTGGAGCCTAAAGGACCTTGGAGAGCAGGCTCAGCACTTCATTTACAGGTAAAGAAACTGAGGACTAACCAAGTTAAAGGAGCTGTTCAACTTGCACCTTCACATGACCAACCAATGGCTGAGCCAGGACTAATAACAGATGTTAAACCAGCCCTAGTTCCTAACATCCTTCTAGTATACTGCATAATGCTAAACTACTTTATTTTTATTTATTTATTTATTTATTTATTTATTTATTTATTTATTTAAGACAGAGTCTCGCTCTGTCGCCCTGGCTGGAGTGCAGTGGCCGGGTCTCAGCTCACTGCAAGCTCCGCCTCCTAGGTTTACGCCATTCTCCTGCCTCAGCCTCCTGAGTAGCTGGGACTACAGGCGCCCGCCACGTCGCCCGGCTAGTTTTTTGTATTTTTTAGTAGAGACGGGGTTTCACCGTGTTAGCCAGGATGGTCTCGATCTCCTGACCTCATGATCCGCCCGTCTTGGCCTCCCAAAGTACTGGGATTACAGTATTGAGCCACCGCGCCCAGCCTGCTAAACTACTTTGTATGTTCCATCACCAGTTCTCCCAATACCACCCCAAAAGCAGACAACATCACCATTTAGAGTTAAAAGTGAGAAACATGAACTACATGCTTGAAGACACACAAATATGGAAGCAGTAAAGCGGAACCCGGGAACCTAGGTCCGTTGAATAGCACTGGACTGATGACAGGCAGTAAGTGTATGTAAGACTAAATGTATACATAGTCATAAAGAAATGACAACTATTTTCCACTGACACAACGTGCCTAGTGGTACTTGCCTATTCACATAGTCATGTATGAAGAGGAGAATTACAAGGCAGATTTTATTTTTGGCTTTTTTGTTTTTTAACTTTTAATTGTGGTGGATTTTAAATACACAGAAAAGTAGATAGAATAGCATAATTAATTCCTATGTAGCCACCACTCAGCCCAATATCCATCAACCTGAGGCCAATCCTCTCCTATCCATCTCCTCATCCACTCCGTCATTGGTATTATTTTGATGCAACTTACAGATATCATATCATTTCATGTTTACATATTTGAAGCATATTCTCTCTCTCTCTCTTTTTTTTTTTTTTTGAGACACAGTCTTGCTCTGTCGCCCAGGCTGGAGTGCAGTGACCTGATCTCGGCCGATCTCCGCAACCTCTGCCTCCCAGGTTCAAGCGATTCTCTTGCTTCAGCCTCCTGAGTACCTAGGATTACAGGCACCCGCCACAATGAAGGCTAATATTTGTAATTTTTTTTTTTTTTTGAGACGGTGTCTTGATCTGTTGCCCAGGCTGGAGTGCAATGGCATGATCTCAGCTCACTACAACCTCCGTCTCCTGGGTTCAAGTGATCTTCCTGCCTCAGCCTCCCAAGTAGCTGGGACTACAGGTGCACGCCGCCATGCCTGGCTAATTTTTTGTATTTTAGTAGAGATAGGGTTTCACCGTTGTTGCCCAGGCTGGTCTCAAACTCCGGCACTCAGGCAATCTGCCCACCTCAGCCTCCCAAAGTGCTAGGATTACAGGCGTGAGCCACCACGCCCGGCCTAATATTTGTATTTTTAGAAGAGATGGCCTAATATTTGTATTTTTAGTTTCACCATGTTGGCCAGGCTGATCTCAAACTCCTGAGCTCGAGCAATCTGCCCACCTTGGCCTCTCAAAGTGCTGGGATTACAGGCGTGAGCCACCGTGCCTGGTCGTTGAAGCATATTTCTCTAGAAGATTAAAAAACTTTCAGAAAAACATAACCACAAGATTAATTATTATACCCAAAATTGTAACGCAAATTCCATACAATCATCAAACAGGCCATCAGTATTCAATTTTCCCATTGTTTTAAAAACAGCAACCTTTAAAGTTACTTTAAAGAAAATCAGGCTCCAGTGCCACACATTGTGATGATTTCTCCTTGATCTACATGTTGCTTCTCTCTCTCTATTCTCTTTGTAATTTTTTTGTTGAAGAAAATAGATTTCTGAGCTATAGCTTTACTTGCCGTCTGGATTTTGCTGCTTTCATGCCCATGGTGTAGTTACAAGCCAGCTTGAAACATTAAAGGAAATGTTCATGCATATTATTATCAGATTTCACTTAATTTTGCTGGTTAATTTTGGACACTAGTGATAACAACTGGAAGTCGGAGAAACCAGCATTTCTGGTGGATCCCAGCTGCCTGTGGGCACTGTGACTGGGTTAGCTGCTATCAGGCTGAGAAAGTTTGTCTCTCTTGTGCCAGTCCCTTCCTGTTCTCTAATCTAAATTGGACCTCTTGCTGTATCTTTTCAGAATACCCTCTACTTTTCCTTCCCAGAAATTGTCAGGATGAAACTGTAGCAGACTTTGACATTTTAGTAGTTGAAAAGTCAGGAGTGCATGAATGTAACTTTGAGCACAAGGGAGTTCTTTTTTGTTTGTTTGTTTTTGTTTTTTTTTGAGACAGTCTCGCTCTCTCACCCAGGCTGGAGTGCAGTGGCGCGATCTGGGCTCATTGCAAGCTCTGCCTCCTGAGTTCATGCCATTCTCCTGCCTCAGCCTCCCCAGTAGCTGGGACTACAGGTACCCGCCACCAGGCCCAGCTAATTTTTTGTAATTTTTTTTTTTTTTTTTTTAGTAGAGACGGGGTTTCACTGTGTTAGCCAGGATGGTCTCGATCTCCTGACCTCATGATCTGCCTGCCTCGGCCTCCCAAAGTGCTGGGATTACAGGCGTGAGTCACTGCGCCTGGCCAGGAGTTCTGTGTAATACCACAAACATGGTTTCCAGCTGGGAATAGGAAAATATACATTTGATAATTTGTGACATTCATTTCCAGATGGGAACTTTTTCTCTTGTGACTAAGCACCAAGTCAAATTCAATTCTTCCTTCCTCTTTTCTCCTCCCCTGGGAAGAAGAACTAGGTTCCTGGGCCAAGGTTATCCCATATGTATGCCATTCTTTACTTGATTCTCACCCTTAACTGAGGTTTGGGCTATTTCTTCATTTCATAGGCTTGTTGTATTAATAGTGTGGTCAGTCCTCCAAATAGGAAGAAGAGATTCAGAAGAGGTGAGAGTATAGATGCTAGTAGATACTGAAAAGAAGCCCCTGGCACCCTGTTTCCTGTTGGGGCAAAACCAAAGGAGGTAACTATAATAACTGCACTTATTTAGGAGCATCTCAAGTTTGAAATGCAGATGGGCCGAGGACAGCGTTACAGAACCCTGCACATTCCAGGATAGTGTGGGGAAATTGTTGAAAGGTTCTGAGTTCTGAGGGATTTGAGGGTAGTGGAAAAATGCCAAGGTGTCCATGGAACCAGGAAAGACGGCATGTGTGAACTTTGGGGCTGGAAGCAATGGCAGGGAGCATGAACAGCAGCAATGAACGCCAGATACCACTTGTGATAAACAGCACCTCAGTGGATGCATGTATGTGACCCAGTAAGGGCCATGTGGACAACCACACTACAGAAGCCCCTCGTGCCCTGACACTGGAGGATCGTTAAGGCTTTCTGGAGGAAATTGGGCCATCCTCATGAAAAAGAAACAGAAGAAGGAAGAGGAGAACTTTGAATACCGACTAATTTTATACTGAAAGAGGCTAAGTTATCTTCAAATGACAAGATTGAGTTAATTTTCCTTTCATTAGCAGAAAGGGGATGCAAGAGTTAAGTTGAATGCCATTAGAAAGGTTAAAAGTATATTCCAGTACATCTGGGATATGGCTACACATTTTAAACCCGCCACACAACTCACATTTACGTGTTTATTTTAGTTATTTTTTTTATTGCCGCTTGAGATCTCATATGTGTTTATTTTAAATGTCTGTCTTCCCTAGATTGTAAGTTTCATGAAGGCACAGACCATCCCTTTCTTGTTCTGTATTCTTAGTACCTAATCCAGTGCTTAGCACCTGATAGATCCTTGAGAAGAATTTGTGGAATTAATATCAGACCCACACATCAGAGTACCTTCCACAGTACTTAACATAGAACAAGTACATAATAAAGAATATTTTCTTCATTCCTAGGGGAATGTATATTTCCTTGGGGACAGTCCATCTTGCTTTTTGATAACCAATTATGTCTTACGTGGCTCTGAAAATAAGTCTGCTTTGGCTGTTTTTAGGGAAGGAACTTCAGAAACTGAAGACATGGTGTTTGTCTTCTCTAATCCTATTCTGTATCCAAAGGGTATACTGGATAAATGATAGTCGTCATGACTTCAGAGTGTATATTCTGTGGAAGGTGGTGAATACCTAGGGGTGATTGCACCACCACCACCAACACATTCTTAGCCCCTTCCTTAATTTTGACATGTTTTATCCCTCTCCCTCTCAGATGCCTGGGATCCAATCTGTTTTTATTCTCCTATCCTTTTTTCTGTGCCACCGTTCTGGCCTGCTCTTCCCTGTCATGCCCCCAGCCCACACCCCCTTGCTCAGGATTGACTGTCTCCCCTACTAGTATCCAACTCCCCTGGGGAGTTCTGAGCATTGACCCCTGCTGCTTCAGAACTCGAGGCCAGAAAGGGGCCATACATTCAAGATGGTTCTCATTTAGGGTAGAGCCATCTTTTACTTTTCTTTCTTTTTTTGAGACGGAGTCTCGCTCTGTCGCCCAGGCTGGAGTGCAGTGGCGCGATCTCAGCTCACTGCAAGCTCCGCCTCCCGGGTTCATGCCATTCTCCTGCCTCAGCCTCCCGAGTAGTTGGGACTACAGGCGCCTGCCGCCACGCCCGGCTAATGGTTTGTATTTTTAGTAGAGACGGGGTTTCACCGTGTTAGCCAGGATGGTCTCGATCTCCTGACCAGGATGGTCTCGATCTCCTGACCTTGCAATCCGCCCGTCTCGGCCTCCCAAAGTGCTGAGATTATAGGCATGAGCCACTGCACCCAGCCGCCGTCTTCTGGGAAAAAAAGAACTTTTATAAAATATGCCAAAATGCAATTTAATATCTATCATTTTAAACCATGTATTTGTATTCCATCTCATTTATAAAAGTATTTGAGGTAAGTATATCTTAGGAGATTGTTTTGTAAATAAGTTCACTAACCAGTTAAAAAAAAATCCACGAGCTCTGATTTTGACTGGGAAAATATGAACCCTATAATAGCGTATTGCCCAAACTCACTTAATAAGAATTACCTGTGCTGCCTGTTAAATATACAGATTCTAAGCCTTTCTCTAGGAGATTCTGATTTAGCTAATTGAATTGCCCTGAAAGTTTTCTGTTTGTTTTTTCTTTTCTTTCTTTCTTTCTTTCTTTCTTTCTTTCTTTCTTTCTTTCTTTCTTTCTTTCTTTCTTTCTTTCTTTCTTTCTTTCTTTCTTTCTTTCTTCTTCTTTCTTTCTTTCTTTCTTTTTTTTTTTTTTTTTTGACTGAGTCCTGCTCTGTCGCCCAGGCTGGAGTGCAGTGGCACGAACTCGGCTCACCACAACCTCCACCTCCCGGGTTGAAGCGATTCTTCTGCCTCAGCCTGCCATGTAGCTAGGACTACAGGCGCGCGCCACCATGCCCATCTGATTTTTGTATTTTTAGTAGAGACGGGGTTTCATCATATTGGCCAGGCTGGTCTCGAACTCTTCACCTCGTGATCTGCCCACCCCGGCCTCCCAAAGTGTTGGGATTACAGGCGTGAGCCACCGCGCCCAGCCTGTTTTTTCTTTAGATGATTTTTTTTGACCTGACAACTTTAAGAAAAATTGCTAACATACATAGTGAGAGCTGGCAGAATGAAGACACGTGAGGCACATGGACAGAAGTTGTGGGGGACGAACAAGGAAATCTCTGGGTGAAAAGAAATTGGATTCAGTCCTGTTTTTCCCCACCCCCCAGTGTGAATATATCTGTGTGAATGATGATAATCAAAAAAATTTATGGTATTATGGAAAGCTGGTAATATTGATTGATGGACTAATAATATTGCTGGTGTAAAGATTCTCAACCAGCAAGATAACAACAACAAAACTCCTGAAAAACCTAAAGCAGTGTAAAATAGCCCTAATTCCAGTCATTTCTGTGATCTCCTTACTGCTCTATCTTATTACCATGTAACACAAACAACTAAGTATAACATCAGATGTGTCTGATTAAGCTGTAAGTTTTATTTTATTAGAAGAGTGACTCCTCCCTCTAAATACCTATTTATATCTTTACATAATCAGTCTTCGTAGGTAGTTGTGTATGTATTATGTTATCTTATCCACCTCAAAATATTAGAAGGAACTGCATAGATAAGACCCTTCCTTTGTTTTTATTGTTTGAATTTTAAGGCTAATACTTTTTATTATTTTTTAATTTTTAACTTTTGAGACAGGGTCTCACTCTTTTGCCCAGGCTGGAGAGGAGTGGCGTGATCTGGGCTCACTGCCACCTCTGTCTCCCAGGCTCAAGCGATCCTCCTACCTCAGCCTCCCGAGTAGCTGGGACTACAGGCACACACCACCCCGCTGGGCTCATTTATTGTAGTTTTGTAGAGATGGGTTTCACCATATTGCCTAGGCTGGTCTCAAACTCCTGGACTCAAGTGATCCACCCACCTCGGCCTCCCAAAGTGTTGGGATTACAGGCATGAGCCACCATGCCTGGACCCTAATACCTTTTAGAATAGCAGTTTACTCATATTATAATCTCTGGCTCTCTCAAGAATTTTGTGTATTTCTGTCCTATCCTTGAATTGAATTCTGCACTTCAAAGTACTCCACTTGGTAAAGAACAGTATGACAGAAAAGGAAAACCCCAAACCATTGTATTTTGAGGCCTCTCCCTGCTGCAGCCTTTCATTTCCTGCAGTCTCACGATCTCTGGGATGGAGGCATCTGGGCAGGGGAGTTTTCATGGAGGTCACTGGCCTTGAAGAAGTTACTGTGTCTGAGGGACAGCAATAATGAGGCCTCTGGTAAGTTGGGGCTTTTGCTGCCAGACAACCTCAGATGCTGGGGTATGGAGGCGCCTGGCAGAAGGCAGCAGTGTAGAGACTCTTCCAGGCCTTCTGGTTGATGATCCTGTCAATGTGTCCATTGCTTAAAAGGTGAGATCATTAAAACTTATAATTCCTAAACGACCCTGTTTTTGTAGTATGAATTTCTTCTTAACAAAATAGCATCATACGAAACAGGGTTAGTAGTGCCAGTTTTGGGGCTGCTGTTATTCTCCCCTTAATGTGGTCTGTGGCTCTGCTGTTTTGTGTCGGCAATCTGACTTCTGGCCAGAGATAGCAGATTTCTAAGCCTGTTGCACTGAAAACTATTGTCATTGAAAAAATTTCCAGTTGCTTAGTACTTCCCAAATGTTGAATTGTTTTAGAGGTTTGTAGCCGTACGATAATGTCTATTAGTTTAATATTACCCCTTCTCTGCCTGCTTTTATGTAAATAACAGTATGCTGCTGGCTGATCAGATGCTGATGGAATCCAGCCTTGAAGGGCCTTGATCATATTATCCAGCAAAATTAAATTTGGTTTTTATAGACTTGCCCTGCTGCCACCCATATTTACCAGTCCCATCACTTCCTCTCTTTAGATGGTCGTACAGAGTTTTGTTTCTTACATCACTGAAGAATACAAAAACAATGCCTTCAGAGTTTTCCACAACACAGATTTTCATGCATCAAAGGAAAGCAGCACTGAGAAGACAGGCAGATTGTATTAGAATTATTTGGGTCCTTAGCTTGATTCCCTTCCTGGCTGATTCAGTCCATTCCTTTGTATCTGCCTGTCCATCTGTGAAGAGAAGATAATTACACCGGTTCCTCATTTACCTCAGAGGGATGTTACAGACATTCATTTTGAAAGCCTATAAAGCTTTTTGAGCATGGAGAAGTATAGTTGCAAGAATATATATTGTCGTTGCAGTGGTCCTTGCAAATCTTAATTCCAGTTATTGATACGTTGATGAATATGCATTATTCAGTTTCATTAAATAAAAGCTGGCTCTGCCGGGCGCGGTGGCTCAGGTCTGTAATCCCAGCACTTTGGGAGGCCGAGGCGGACGGATCACTTGAAGCCAGGAGTTTGAGATCAGCCTGGCCAACGTGGCAAAACTCCATCTCTACTAAAAATACAAAAATTAGCCGGGCGTGGTGGGGTGCGCCCGTAATCCCAGCTACTGGGGAGACTGAGGCACAAGAATCATTTGAACCTGAGAGGCGGATGTTGCCATGAGCTGAGATCCCGCCACTGCAGTGCACTCCAGCCTGGGTGACAGACAGATCAGAGCAAGACTGTCTCCAAAAAAAAAAAAAAAAAAAAAAAGAAAGAGCTGGCTCTTCATGCTCTGTAAGGTTTTCCCAAAGTGTGTATGTCTAAGAGGAAGAAGAAGAGAGTTTGGTGAATGGAAAATGAGCCACAAATGTAGGTTTTAAGTAATCCATTTCCATTTAACTCATTTGTGTTCAGCCTTGAAGCTAAAGGAGATGGGCTGAAGAAATGGCATGAAGTAAGCAGCAATCCTAAACCCCACATTGGCCCAATATTTTTCTGACTTATCAAAAGTGATCACTTCAGTCAAGAAAAAAAAAGAAATTCAGGTCAGAAATGTATGTTTCTGACCAAAAAAAAGTTTTTGTGTAAAGCTTGGCAAGTTACTTAGACCTCTTTAATTGGTAAGTCTTCCTAAAGATTTAAAAGAAAATCAAGTCAATTTACATAATCCCTACAATGTCTACTGTCAATTATGTAAGAGGCAAGGCTGTTTCAGATATATAAGGTACATCAGTTTCTTCCAAAATATCATTTTACCTATTATTAAGTTTTCATTGTCTTTCAAGGTGGAAAGCAACAGCTGTTTCCTGAAAATAGCTAAAATTGCATGAGCAGTATGGGAAACAGGAAACATACAACAAATACTTATAAACTCAGAGATCCAGAATGAGATGATTTCTATTTTCTTTGGTTCCACAGCACTCATCCTTGACTTCCCATTGTGAAGATGAACAACAAATGTTTGTTAAATGCCTATTATGTGCTGGGCTAGTGGTTCTCAAGTGTGGTTCCCCAGACCAGCAACATCAGCATCACGTGGGAACTTGTTAGAGACGCAAATCAGAAGCTGTGGGGTCGAGCCCATCAATCAGTGTTTTAACAAGCCCTCTATAGAGGTGACTTTTAGTATTGGCATTCCACAGGGTGATAGCAAGGTTGGGATGGGCTGGCCAGCCTATGGGCTGTATGGGGAGTGGCTGATCACAAAGAGCACAAAGCTTATCCCACCAACTCATTAGAGGGTGCTCCTCTTTCCGAGCCAGTTCAGGACTTGTATTTTGGAGGAGAAACTCCTCCTCTGGGATGCAGAGCTCATTCCAGATAAAATGCTCAAATAGGAGATATTCTAACTTGTGGTTCATATTTTGTGCCAGTCATGAAAACAAAGCTTCTCTCTGTTGCTCTTGTAGCCCTCAATTTTGGAGCTTGAGCTTTTCTCCAAGATGGAAAAACAAGGGACAGGAGGCCTAAAAAGGATTTGATCCCTATCATTACCATCTCTCATCTCACCTATCCTTCCCACTACTTTCCCCTCTTTGCCTCTTGACCTCCCTGTGCCCAGAATGCTCACTCATGAACTTGGGAGAGGTGAACAAGGGAGGGTGAGAAATGTGCTAGAGATGGTTGAGAGACAAGATGCTCCAGGGCAGTCCCCAACATCCCCCGTTAACCTGCGTGCTTCCCATTCCAAGGGATGAGCTGCACCTTAGCTACCCTTAACTACACCCCAATCACTCCCTCTCCTCAGATAAAAAGCAATTCCAGGAAATAGAAGTTGGCTTTCTCTTAAACAGGATGTGACTATGATGTATGTTTCAATTTCAGCTGGTCGTGACCTGGCTTCTAATAGGAACCCACATCCCCCAGTCCTTGGCGGAGAATGCCTGACAGTGTGGCCAGCTTCCTGAGGTTTATGACCTTGTGACCCACAGAGCATTTCAGTCCTCTTCACTCAGCCTAGCAGGCAGATTTGGGGACTAATCATACTTGGAGTCACTATTTCCTGCAAGAAACCTTTCCTTAGGAAGCTTTGTAACATTTCTTTGCAATATTAAAGAGAGACTGGGAGAGAGCAGGCTTTAATTTTCACCCGTGACTTAAAATTAATACATAAATACAGGAAGGAGAAAGAGGAAACTGCGTGGATGGAATGACCTGAGACATCTGGGTCTTTATTCATTCCAATATTATTTTATGAGATTACTATTCAGCTACATACATGAAAGAGACTTCTGAATGGCAGACAGAGAGTGGAAGGCTTGGCTTATCTACATTGCACATAATCAGTATGTAAGGAGTTCGGATTTTTCTAACAGTAAAAGCAATCTTGACTAAGACATTTGAAGCAAAAGTTAACACGAGCTGAATCTTAGATCGAATAGAAGAGTTTACCCCCAGAGAACTATCAAGCATTTTTTCCAGTAATCTGTGGGGAAACTTACAATTTGATTTTTGAGGGTGAGCTGGGGAGTAGAAGAGAGTTTCTGAAAACTCTCCATATTATTTCTTTTGTTTTTCCTTTTCTTTTTTCTTTTTGAGACGGAGTCTTGTTTTGTCACCAGGCTGGAGTGCAGTGGTACAATCTTGGCTCACTGCAACCTCTAGCTTCTGGGTTCAAGCAATTCTCCTGCCTCAGCATCCCAAGTAGCTGGGACTACAGGCACCCGCCAACACACCCAGCTAATTTTTACGTTTTTAGTAGAGATGGTTTCACCTTGTTGGCCAGGATGGTCTCGATCTCTTGACCTCCTGTCTCAGCCTTCCAAAGTGCTGGGATTACAGGCGTGAGCCACTGCGCCCGGCCTATTTCTTAATCCTTAATTCTATTTTCCTGGTTTACTTTGTAGAATTTGCTACATAGGATATCTTTCACTGTTAAAATTTTCATGTTTCCTTGGTTACTAGGTTGTAGTTTTCTCCTAAGCCCGTTTCTGTCTCTGCATATGAACTTGGTGACAGGGATTGGGAAGTGAATTTGATGATCTTATTGCTACTATAGTTAAGAATCAGCACTGTTGATAAGCAAAAGGGGCCTTGGGGATCATAGTTCAACTTCTTTTATTTTACAAACGAGAAAACCAAGTTCAGAGAAGTTAAGCAACTTGCCTAAAGTCTCGGAGCCTGTTCATGCCAGGGCCGCCTCAAGAATCCAGGCCTCTTAACTCTGAGTCAAGTACTAAATACATGACTCTATTGCTGGCCTTTTTTCTTTTCTTTCTTTCTTTCTTTTTTTTTTTAATGCCTGAAATTCTTTACCCTCTTGAGACTCAGCCGAGCATTTGGCCAACCTGGTGTAAATATCAGGCTTTTTCTTAAGTGACAAAGTTTTGATACTATCAAAGAACACCCGGACGGGAAACTGTACTATCTGCTCCCGGGGGTGGACACAGATTAGATGGACATTTGGAAAGCTGGAGGCCCTGAGGAGAAAGGTGACACATTACGGGGTTCAAGTTGCGATTAATAGTAAGCATTCTGATGGCATGCTGCTTCCACGCAGGGGACAGAGGTATTGCTTTCCCATGGGCTCTAATTTGTCTTCATAGTCTCTCTTTCAGCAGACCCAGAGATGGATCTTGACTAAAAAGATAAACATGCTGATTGTCTTTTTAAAGAAAAATTCTGTGGTGGAGGAGGTAGTCTCTTTTAAAAGCTGGTAAAGATACAGATTTTTGAGAATGAAGACAGTTTAAATTAAACATAGTTCAAAAAATTAAACATAAGAGGGAAACGAATGGAATCCTTCATAAAATGTTTAAAAGATTACCTACGAATCTCAATACTTCTACAGATTATTTTCAGAAAACAACGGGTTTTAAGAGGGCTGAGCTGTGGCCGTTTGGGTGATGAAATTGCTTGGATCCCCTTTCGAACAGGCTGGGCTAGTTTCAATTTCTCTAAAGTTGTCTGTATTATTAGCATTCACGTAAAGAAAGGTTCAGAGGTTTACTTTTTTTTTTTTTTTTGCGCAGTAAAATCTTTTTCAAAACAATTTTCTATGATATGGTAATTCTTTTATACCCCATGTTAAGTCAGGTTTCTTTTGTATATTGTGATTCATGCTAAGATAAATAAAAAATAAACCACGATTGAAATTTTAAAGAAGAAGCTGCTTAACGAAGATCTTTAAGTAGCTAATGAGTCAGTGTGTATTCACAGAACTTTGATCAATGCTAGCAGGGACTATTTTGTGCTGAGAACAAAGACACCAAAGAGATAGCCACTGGGAGGAGACCGGAGGGAGGGAAGAGGCTCCCGTGGAGCACTGGAATCAGGAAAAATTTCCCAGCCCTCATTATCAAAGCCGGCTGGAGGGAACAGCAGTGAAAAAAACGACATGCAGAGCCACAAACAGGTGAAAAATGCAGAAAGATGTAACGTTCTTAGCAAGGAGACACATCCTTCATTTATGATCACCTACAACATATTTTCAAAGTAAAATCCTATCAAAGAAAATAAGCTCTTGTGATTCAACAGCCATAGGACAGCTGGCATTTCCCTCCTCCTCCAACAACTGACACTTTCCAGAGGGACATCAGAATCCCCTGAATTTGAGCATTACATCTTACAACAAAATATTTAATTTTAATCAAATTTATTTTCCTGGGGGAAAGAACACACTAACCCAACACTTTCGAAATGGTAATTTATTTACTTAGTTCTTGCTTATTCAGGACTCTCGATTGGCTGACTTGGTTCCTCCAGGAATTGCCTCTTCAGAGGTGGTGACAGTAGGTCTTCTGTGGAGGGAATTGCTGGGACAGGGTTCAGCTTCATTAAAGGGAGCTTTCAGGGAAATCGGGAGCTGGGGTCCGGCTGCCAAGATTTTAATGAATTGCTTCAGATATTCTTTCTGGTGGCTTCCACTGTGTTTAGAAATTTGAGAAAAAAAAAATCTATGTACAGAGCACATGGCAGTTGGACATTAAAAATCTGCCACACACACAAATATCTGTCATACATTTCTTTTAAAATGGCTAAGTGCTACTCATGAAATTCACAAAGGATTTCAGGAGGTCAATGTGTATATTTCAATGAAAATATTTCTGTAATAGATATTATTTATTCCTTGTCATCAATTTCCCTGTGCAATTAAGTCATATGATTATTTTGCAAAAAACGTTTGATTTTAGTAATTTTTTTTCCTGAGATCAGTTAATGGAAGTTTCTTATTATAGAGGAAAGGACAGTCATTTAAAAGGTAACAATAACATTTTTCATTAAGCTTTTCCTGTTATTTGACTATGGCTTATTTCAGCCAGTTTTGGAGAATTAAATTCATACAACACAAGGCCAATAACTGGGGTTAATTTCATTAGGGGTTTGCAGTACGGTGGGGGGAAATGCAATCTAATGTAAAGCCTTTGCATCTTTTAATTCAGTGTTTTAAATCAAACTTACCCATGTCACTAAAGTTTGCCTATAGCACAATAGGAGATGACAGTTCCTTATGTGGGGGAAAAAGAAAAAAACTTCATGAGACTTCAGAAATACCAGTCCTTCTGATAACATTTATGATTTTTAAAAATATTTTTTGGCCGGGCGTGGTAGCTCACGCCTATAATCCCAGCACTTTGGGAGGTTGAGGCGGGGGAATTGCGAGGTCAGGAGATCGAGACCATCTTGGCTAACACGGTGAAACCCTGTCTCTACTAAAATTACAAAAAATTAACCAGACACGGTGGCACGTGCCTGTAGTCCCAGCTACTCAGGAGGCTGAGGCAGGAGAATTGCTTGAACCCGGGAGGCAGAGGTTGCAGTGAGCCAAGATTGTGCCACTGCACTCCAGCCTAGGTGACAGGGTGAGACTCCATCTCAAAAAAAAAAAAAAAAGTATATATATATTTATTTCAGGCCAGGCATGGTGGCTCTTGCCTGTAATTCCAACACTTTGTGAGGACCTGGTGGGAGGATCAGTTGAGCTCAGGAGTTCAAGACTAGCTTGCCAAGATAGTGAGACCCTGTCTCTCCAAAAAAATTTAAAAATTATCTGAGTATGATGGTACACACCTGTAGTCCTAACTACTCTGAAGGCTGAGGTGGGAAAATTGCTTGAGCCCAGGAGGTGGAGGTTGCAGTTAGCTGTGATCATGTCACTGCACTCCAGCCTGGCTGACAGACAGAGACACTGTCTCAAAAAAAAAAATTTTGTTTTTCCATTTTGAAACAATCACAAACTTACAGAAAAGTTGGGAGTTCAATATAGGAAACATTTTTTTCTGAACTATTTTAGAGTAACTGCTGATCTGATGTCCCATTACTCCCAGATAATTTAGGATGTATTTTGTACAAACAGGAATATTCTCTGATCCTTTCGTAGTTCATAAGCATGATGATTGGGTGTTCACGTGCTCACATGTGACGTGTGCCACCCTCGAATCTTGGTACAATGTTGGGACATTACCCATCTGACATGGTAAAACTATTTATAAAAAAAAGAACATTCTCCTATATAACCACAGTACAAACATCAAAATCAGGGAATTAACCTTGATTCAGTACTACCACCTAATCCTCAGACCTCTTCCTTTGTAGGAAAAGAATCCAGTACAGGATTATGTAGAACATTTGGCTGTCATGTCTCTTTAGTCTCTTTTCTGAAACAGTTCCTCAGTCTTTCAGTGGCTTTCATGACCTTGACACTTCAAAAGATTACAGTTCAGTTATTTTGTAGAATGCCCTTCAGTTGGTTTTGTCTGCTGTTTCCTCATGATTAGATTAAGGTTATTCATTTCTGGAAGTGGTTGTATCCTACAATTTCTATTTGTCCTATCACTGATGATGTTCACTTAATTAAAGTGATAAATGGCAGGCTTAATAAGTATTTTGTGGGATAGTATTTGGAAACTAGAGATCCTCTTCCTCAAACTTTCAATGTGTATATATATGTATTTTTAATACATATATTACATGTATTTTAATATATATTTTAATACATACATATCTGTATATATACAGATATATGCATATACATATATATGTATCTATATTCCTATGGACTTATGGTTTCCTGTTTTAATAGGTTATACTTCTTTATTGTCATTGTGTATTTTGATGTTCAAATTGTCCCAGATCTGAGGAAGCTCCTTCATGTAACTGCCCAACGGGTTCATTTTGCCCTTCCCAGATAGAGCTGATTTATCAAGACATAGGAATTGCAATAAAGAGTTTAACCCATGCAGAGTTGGCTGAACAGGAAACCAAAGTTTTATTATTACTCAAATCAGTCTCCCTGAAACTTGGGTTTTTAGGGATAATTTGGCGGGTCTGGGGACAGGGAGTGGGGAGTGCTGATTGGTCAGGTGGGATGAAATCATAGGGAGTCCTCTTGTGCAGAGTCAGTTCCTGGTTGGGGGCCATAAGACCAGATAAGCCAGTTTATTGATCTGGGTGGGACCAGCTGATCCATGGAGTACAAGGTCTGAAAAAGACTTCAAACACCAATATTGGGTTTTATAATATTGATGTTACCTATAGGAAAAATTGGGGAGGTTAGCAATCTTGGGGTTTCTGGCTGCATGACTCTTAAACCATAATTTCTGATCTTGTATCTAACTTGTGAGTCCTACCAAAGCAGTGTGGTCCCCAGGCAAGAAAGGGGTTATGTTTTGGGAAAAGGCTGTTACCATCTTTGTTTCAAAGTTAAAATTCCTCCCAAAGTTAGTTTGGCCTACATCCAGGAATGAACAACGACAGCTTGCAGGTTGGAAGCAAGATGGAGTCGGTTAGGTCAGATCTCTTTCATTGTCATAATTTTCTCACTGTTATAATTTTTGCAACAGGGGTTTCATTCACTCTGGCTCCTGTGTCCTTCTGACATGTCCTCATGGTTCTTTCAGCATGTTCTTGTTTTCTGGCACTAGAAGGTGTTCCAGGTTCATCTTTCTTTGTGCCAGGTGTGTTGATTGATACAGGGGCATTGCTGCTCCCTGATGTTCAGAGGACAGAACTAGAGAGTATATGCGTGTATGTGCATATATGCATATGCATATTCATTATGATATCTACCCCTCTATCTCCCTATCATCATCTATGTATTAAAAACTATGTTGGCTGGGCATGGTGGCTCACACCTGTAATCTCAGCACTTTGGGAGGCCGAGGTGGGCGGATCATGAGGTCAAGAGATCGAGACCATCCTGGCCAACATGGTGAAACCCTGTCTCTAGTAAAAATACAAAAATTAGCCAGATATGGTAGCGCATGCCTGTAGTCCCAGCTACTCAGGAGGCTGAGGCAGGAGAATCGCTTGAACCCGGGAGGTAGAGGTTGTAGTGCACCGAGATCACACCACTGTACTACAGCCTGGCGACAGAGCGAGACTCCGTCTCAAAAATAAATAAATAAATAAATAATAAATAAATAAAAACTATGTTTACCCAATACTTATAATTCCAATCCAACACTACAGCTTTTTTTTTTTTTTTTCTTTTTTGTGACTCTTTTGCCTGCCAGTGAGAAACATGGGTCACATTATTCTTAATACATTCTCTTAAATCATTCAACCTCATCTTAGCTGCCACTCCCCTCCTTGGCAGATGCCCTAAGCCACGTGAAATTTGATACCCCAGGCTAAAAAACCACTCCTTGCCCACTGATCCACCCACATGGCCCACATGGACACCCTTCTCACTCTACTTAGACTCTGACATCTCATGCTGGGTGACCATTCCCTAATCCCCACACCATCCCCCAAGGATAACTTCTTCTCCCTGCTTGAGTTCTGACATCCAAATTTTGGTCTTGCTCCAAACCCCTTTGCAGAGGCTTGCTTTTCTTTGTCTACGCTGGTAGTTTTAGGATGGGATTGTTTAGAAGGGGAAGGGGAAGGAATAAAGGGTGAAAAGTAGGAAGGAAAAGGAGGAAAGGGGAAGAACATTTATGTGGAAATCACAAGATTAAGTTTCTGTTTGAAAATGATACAGTTTCAATAAGAGAAGAATCAAGCCACTTAAAATGGAGTGTTTTCTGACTGATAACAGAATATAATATCCTTTCCTTCTTGGTCATTACAAATGATACTAAAATCCATGTATTCATTTATTCTATGAAATGAGTTATCATAGATGGTAACATAACTTTCATATGATTATATATTTCTCAGCTGATCTCTTCATATTTTGTACATTCCATTGTTCTATTTGAGATATAGTAATTCCATACAGTTAATATTTGTTCATCAACAAAACTTTAAAAGGAACTTGGTGAAGCATTCTTGCTCTCAGAAGTGTTTAGTACTCTATTATCACCTAAATTCTTCCCTGTTCCTTTGATTAAATCAGATATAGTTCCTTTAGAATACTTGAACTGTTGTCTAGCCCATCTTGTTAAATGGCAGTTCTTTATTTACTGCCAAGTCATAGGGCTATCATTCCATAGAACATTTCCTTAAAAAAATCTGTGTCAGTCTTCTTTTCAACAAATTTCAGGATGAGTACTTTCACTCTAACATCATAAATAATAGCCAAGCAGATTTAAAGAGTTATTCTATTAATCATTGCTAAACTCAGTGTCAGCTTTCTAGGAAAACAAAAACAATATACGAGTTTGTGACCAGCCTGACCAACATGGCGAAACCCTGTCTCGACTAAAAATACAAAAATTAATGGCGTGGTGGTGCGTGCTCATAATCCCAGCTACTCAGGTGGCTGAGGCAGGAGAATCGCTTGAACCTGGGAGGCGGGAGGTTGCAGTGAGCCGAGGTCGCATCAGTGCACTCCAGCCTGGGCAACTGAGTGAGACCCTGTCTCAAAAAAAGAAAAACAAAACAGAAAACAACAAGCAATATATGATGGCCCTGAGCATGTAGCCATCTATGCAACTACACAGGACAAAAATGAGCAGAAGTTGTCAGGAAGATGATCCCTGAAAGGCTGAACAATAATTTTATAGTCAAAATCAGAGTGAAGATACATTTTTAAAAACTAAGCTAGTTTTTAAAATTGAAAAGCTACCATGTGCCTAAGGTTAAAGCAAAACAAAAAAAAAAAAAACCTTCACTGACTTACATTCCCCACAGAAAACTATTGTTAACAGGAGTTGGGATAGTCCTTGGAATTCCATTTGTAACTGTTAAGAAATAGGACTATATCTTCTATTTTAAAACATATCTAAACAAAACTGTTAGATGAAGAAAGTATGTAGGGTGTCAATGTGCTTCATTTTTAGGACAGAATTAAAAACTGCTATGAAATGACTGCAAAGACATCTGTATTATAACAGCACTTGGAATTGGCGATTCGGGAATTATTCATCTTGAACATCTTATGTAGTTTTAAAAATTCTCTAGAAAAACCACATCTGTTTTCATCTTCTCTTGTGTAAATCTTTAATACTGTTCTTGAAATTATACTAAGAAGAACACTGAAAAGTTAGCGAACGTATGTAAAGTAGATCACCTTGCTTTAGGATGCCCATTTATTTTATTAGGATCACTGTGTTGTGCTGTGCACAGAGTATGTTTTGGAGGACTCATATTCCTCTACCCCCTTGCCTACTGCATCTTGGTGAGGTCTCTGCTCTGCAACAAATCAACACAGGTTTAAAACTCAGTAATCCAGTCACAAAGAGAAAGAAAGAAAACAACCCTCATTTAAAGCGCCAGTGCTTCCCAAACTTCAGGGTGCACAAGAATCATCACCTTGAAGATTCTGATTCACTGCACTGCTTCACCTCTTTTCCTGCCTTGTGCTTGCATATCTACTATAGTGTAAGCACCTTTATCTTCTCCCTTTAGTTTACTGATTCTCTGTGGCTTGCCACTAGAACTTGTGACCCATGGCATGGTTCAAATTTCTGGAATCAGTATTTACCTCCATTTTAGATTTCTCCCCAGATACAGACCTTTAGCTCTGGTGTATCTTCAAAGCTAGCCCTTCCATGCATATCCTCACCTGGCCCTCTCTATGGTGGACAGTAAGGCAGCAATACCGAGGTGGAAAGATCCTCACATTAAGTAGCAGAATGTTGCTATTCAAAATGTCATCTGTGGACCAGCAGCTTTGGCATGATCTGGAAACTTGTTAAAATGTAGACTCTTTGGCACCACCTCACCCTGCTGAATCAGAATCTACCTTTTATCAAGATCCTTAGGTGATTTGAATGCTCATTAAAGTTTGAAAATCCCTGATTTAAGATGCTTTTGGCACAAGTAACAGAAAACTCAACTCAAACTGGCTTACATAATACATAGAGTGACTTTCAGGTGATCTAATCCAGAGGCCCTTAGGTTATCAGGGCTTTGCAACAAACTCTTTTTGCTTATCTGAGCTTTTTCCTGTAAGCCTACTCCCTCAACATAACTTCACTTTATGTTAATAAAACAATACAAAATATAGAATGTCTCTAATAAGTGTTCAAGCAAAAACCTATTCTTATAGTGCTCTTTGGCCTGTGTCCTAAAGTTTGAAATGATCATTCCTTAAAATAGAAACCCTTGGTTGCAAGTAAAAATCTGACTCAATATCATTTAAATAATAGGAAATTCATCATCTCTAATATCAGAAAGGGCAGAGGATGGCTCCAAAAATAATATACCAAGGTTTCTCTTCTCTGTAGTTCTGGACTCTTTCTGACTCCAATGACTCCATTTTCAGTGTGCTAGATGATTGAAATTCCAGCAATCATATCCAGACCCCAAAATATCTAAAGACTGAAAGGGACCATCTTTTCCCATGTCTCTTGTTTTAAGAATAGAGAAATCTGTCATAGCAGAGGTTTCCTTACAACTCAGTGGCCAGAATTGGGTATCATACTCTGACAGAGATCTCTAATTGCTTCTGAATATTTACTTTCCCCACCTTCTTTAGTAACACTGTCCTGAGTTTTATCTGGGCACATCATTGGCCAGGTATATTTCCTTGCCTCCCTTGAAAGCCACATTTGGCCACGTGACTAAATTCTGGTGAGTGAAACATATATAGAAATGTTGTGTAGACCTTCTGGGAAGTATCCTTAAAAGAGAGGTAGCATCCTCTTTTTATTCCTCTTCTCCCATTGTGATTTCTGGAATGCAGACATGAAGGCTGAAGCTTCTGCAACCCTCTTGGATCATGAGGACAAGGGTACACTCAAGATCAGGTGGAGCAAAGAACTGGAAGGAGCCTGGGTCCCTGATAAATTCAGGAACCTGTCCTAAGAGCTTTATTCTGCCTACCTCCAGATAGGTGACAGAATAAAACTTGAGTTTAATTTACTGTTAATCTGAGTTCTTATTAACTTCTGGAGAATCTATTCCTAACTGATACACGTGCCTTCATATAGCACCCGCATGACTTTGGTCACATCTTTCTTTTATTATCTTATTATTTCTCACCTTCTTTACATTGGCTTTTTCACTTAATTTGAAGAGAATTTTTTATATCATCATTGCTTGACTATAAAATCAGTCCTGCCTGGCAAAAATAGAAGTTAACTGCAAAAATAAAAACAATGGAAATGTATTGAATTTAAAAAATTGGCAAACAATATTCCTGTATGACAAAGGCAACAAGCTTATTTGATATGAAACAGTAGTTGCATTAGCTCCTCGGGGGCTCCAGTGGTCTTCCTTTTATTCACTGACAATATTAGCAGCTTCATTAGGCATTTATCTTAACATGTCTCTAGGGGGGAAAAAATTCAAGACTTTTACATTTAGTTGGAGTAGTTTTCAAACAGCCTAAGAATCACCCGAGGCTCTGGGTAAATGCACATTTCTGGGTCTTGCCTAGGTATAGACTCGAGACCAGGAGTCTGCATTGTAAAACAGTGCCCCAGATGACGTCAATACAAGTAGTTTTCAGACCTTAACTTCGGGAAACATGTGAAAAAGCATTCTTTATTACTGTATTCACTCATTCTTCAGTAATTGTCGAGCACCTTCCAGAGTGCTCTGTTAGCCCCTGGTGGGAGGCAAAGGGCAGAGGGTTTGCATGGAGACTTATGATTCAGTTTTCGTGTCTCAAGGGAGTACTGTATCAAATGAGATGCACTAGCAACGTTACCCTAGGAGGTTAGGGTTGGAGAGGTCCCTGTGGGCTGCTGTTGGGAGAAGGCTCTGTGGCCAGGCTGGAAGGACCTGGAAGTTTTTCTGTAAGGAAGGAGGCTGGAGTCAGGAGTTCCTTAAGCGAAGTGAGCCTGGACTTGAGCTTCTAAATGAAGAGGAGTGAAGGCTCTGGTAAAGAGAAGACACATTGTCTCGGGGCAGTGAGCTGTTACTCAAGGTCTTCTGCATAGAGATAGGAGGAAGCCGGGTTTGGAGGAGAGTAATAACCTGGCGTCGATGTTCAGGATGAATGGGATCTAGCAGTAACCCAACCAATAAGTGTACCAGTGGTGTGCACCTGAATGAAGAGAACGCTGAGGAGTGGTGAGATTATGAAAACACTGAACTTATTTGTAGGGAGAAGGAAGGAGGTGAGAAGGCACCCAAGATGACAGATGCCCCTGTAAGAATGAGAGCACTTTTTAAAGACATCTCCGCATGGGGAATCCTAGGTAATTCAGCTTCCTCGAACCAATGCAGGGAGTTAAAAGACAAAGAGGACGCTGTTTGTATCAAGCGGATTAACCCTTTTTAGCGTTTCTCTTACAATGGGATCACCTTCGTCACCTGCTCCCAGTTGCTACTCATTATCTTAATAACACTAATAAAGCACCACCACCTCGAAGCTGGGGCGAATAGGCCTAAGAGACGGCCTACTTCTGTGGTGACCCTGAACTGCTCCAGGGGAGCCAGCTCTCTGAAGCCAAGTGGTTTCCACACTTTGCTGCACAGTGGAGTCACTCGGGGAATAAAGAAAATAGGCCTACCCTCCAGGTTTGGAAGCCACCGGGCTAGCGGCCTCGCCAGGGCCCTGAAGCGCCCACGTCCTTGCGCCCTCTATCCTCGGCCCCGAGGGTGCGCGCGGAGGCCTCCCGCCCCGGCGGGCCTGGTCCTGGCGCCCTGTCCTCCCCGCCCCACCCCTACCCGCCGTGCCCGCCTCCGGGGCAGGTGCGGGCCGCCGGCGGCTGAGGGCCGCGGGCCAGGAGGAGGTGGTGCCGGGGCTTCTCAGGCCAGGGCGCCGCGGAACCGAAAGCAGCGGGGGGCGGGGGAGAGGAAGGAGGGGGCGGGCGCGGGGACGCTAGGGCGAGGCGGCCACGCGGGGCCGGGAATGTCCGCGGCGCGGGGCCCCAGAGCCGCCCGGTGGCCGTGTCCGGGCGATGGCTCTCTGCCTGGTCGCCGACTTCGACCTCGGGAAGGACGTGCTCCCGTGGCTGCGGGCGCAGCGGGCGGCGTCCGAGGCCAGCGGGGCCGGAAGCGGCGGCGCAGGTGCTGGAGGCGCGCGTAGGGGCGGGTGGGGGCGGGGAGTGGGAGTCCCTCATAGCCCCCGGGCTCGGACCCGGCGGGGAGCGGCTCGGGGCCCTGCCGCCCTGTGGAGGCTGGTGCGAGGGCGCCGCTCCTCTCCTCAGAGGGCTCTTTTGGCTTTGCCACCCTCACCCAGCCACGGCGGAAGGTCTGGGGGCAGAGCCCGGGCCAGGTGGCGGCGGGGCCTTAGGCGCCTGGCTCGCTGCCGGCCCGCGGGAATTCTCCTTTGGCCGAGGGGCCGGGACGCTGGCGGTTCCCTCAGCATCACCTCACGGCGAGGGCAGAGGGTCGTGCTCAGCTCAGCGGTCGCATCTCACCTCCCGGGGGTTCATCGGCCGCGCAGGGGCTTTGCCGAGACAGGGGTGCTCCTGGAAGCTTCACGTTTTGAGAAAGAATCCGTGACCACCGAGGAAACCGCCCTGTACCTAACAGTGAAACAGTTTGTCCCCACATTTGCGCGACGTGTTTCTGCCTCTGTTGAACCGTGTCCGTGGCTCAGGGGACACGGGGCTCGGCGCTAGAGGCGCGAGAGGGCAGGGGCCGCCTCCGGGCTGCGGGCTGCGGAGCGAGAGCCCCCAGGCGCCCCCGAGCTCCGCACCTGTGCAGGCCGGGGCAGCGCGCGAGATGCTCGGCTCCCGGTCCAGCCACCTCGGGGCTTTTTGATGATTCGGTAAGGGAGTGAAAGTGACTTTTGAGCCTTCCCAGCACTGATCTACTTTAAAGAAGGAGAACGTTGTGATTTCTCACAAAGTTTTTAAAGTCTTCTGTAAATGTTGGAGCTTCAGAGCTTACATGCAGCTTCAAAGCAGCGATGCCTGTGGGTCTCATCTTGCGTGTAGGGCGTTGTCCACTTCGGTAAATTTGGAAGTGGGTTTTTCGGAAGTGGGTATTAAATGACCCACATATACTACTCCTTTCCCTAAAAGCTGGTGAAATTTTTCTTGATGTAAGTTATATATCAAGTTGCTATCTTGTATCTTCACACTCTCCTGTGACTATAGCGGAGTTATTTGTAGGTTTCCTTGGCTTGGAATGTTATTAGTTCCAAATAAGGAGTTATATGTTTGTGTGGCGTATGCATTGAGTTTGCATTAGTGTCATGATTAGTAAGGCTTTACTTTTTTCCGAGGTGGGGAGGGTGGTCAAGGAAGAATTTTATACAAAAATTAGCTGGGCGTGGTGGCACGCGCCTGTAATCCCAGCTACTCGGGAGGGCTGAGGCAGAAGAATCGCTTGAACCTGAGAGGCAGAGGTTACAGTGAGCTGAGATCGCGCCACTGCACTCCAGCCTGGGCAACAGAGTAAGTCTCCATCTCAAAAAATAAAATAAAATAAAATAAATAAATAAATAAATAAAATTTAAAAAAGTAACCCAAATGTCTGAAAAGTTTTTGAAGGCTTAACTTTTTGAAATACAACAGGCAGCTCTGTCTTTTACCACGAAGTACTCCTTTTTCTGGACTCCCACTTTATTTTGCTAAATGGCAGTTGTCTGCAAATGAGAAGTTAGATGAAGTGTGAAATGCCACAGTCTTATGTTTCAGTAACGTGTGTTGTGCTTGAAAAGCTGTGTGTGACCCACTTGGACCTGGCTTCCTTGTATCTTTCTCTCATCTCTGAAGAAATATAAACTTGTGTATTGACCTTCCACTAAACAGATAGCTCTAGGTCCTCAGAAGGTACTTTCTGAAAATACTAGCTTTTCTGATACTGGTAGTATTTTGCTCTTTCAGAGCAAATATCTTGGCAAGATATTAGCCCTGTTATACTAAGATCATTATCACCTCTGATAATCACCAATGGGTGGTAGCTCAAAAATACCCCCACACAAATTAATTCCTGTTCTGTAATTTATAGCAGTGGCAGGGAAATCTGGGATTCTGTCTCATTTCTAGCACAGCAGTTACTACACACATTTGTGCAAATCATTATCCTTTCAAAGTTCCAGCTTTTCAAATGTAAATTATGAATAATTATACCATTGTAATGCCTCCTCTATGCCTACTTGCTTTCTATATTTGAAGCCTTAATATTTTTACATCAACAAATACAATTGAAGTTTTCTTAGCGGTGCTAAGTAATTCTCATGAAATATGTATGACATATTCCTGACAAAACAGAGAGCTGGGCTAAGTCAGCCATGGAAATTCTGTGCCTATAAGATAGCATTTTGGTCAAAAAGGGGTCAAGGAGGAAAGAGACCAGATTTGGTTACTGCATTTGCTCCTGGTTCTGAGTTGAACTTTTGAGGAAACGGTTTCTCCTGAAATAAAAGAAGATATTTGTTAAAAATCAAAACAACTGCATAAAAGAATATTTTAACATGTAGCTGTAAATAATAAAAAACCAAAGCAAAACCATGTACCCACGACCCAGCTTAAAAATAGAGCAATGTCAAGACTCTTGAAGGCTCTTATGTGCTCCTTTCTGATTCTCTTTCTTTCTCTCATCCTCACCTCCTAGGTTAGCAACCATTTAAATTTTTATATTTTAACATTACTTTGACTTTATTTGTAGTTTAGCCCATATGTATATCTCCCTCGGCAAAGTACTTCATTTTGCTTGCCTGTGAAATTTAAAGCATACTGTATGTATTCCTTTTGCTTATTTTCCTTCTCAATATTGTGAGATGTACTCATATTGACTGGCTAGCTGCAAGTTATTAATTTGTATTTATTAATGCTATATAGTGTTCTATCGTGTGGATTCAACATGATGGTGGACATGGAGATGCACCCCTTAGATTTTCCTTTCAAAGAAGAGTTTGTCCCAGATGCTGTGAGTATAGTCAGCAGGCAGTCTTCAACTGTCAGCCCCTTCAGGGATTGCCTGTCAAGAGGGCTGCCCTACCCACCTTCACTTCCTTTTGGGTGTGGACCACATGAGATTGAGTGGGCTTTAAAGGCCTGGCCATTTCGACTGAACATGGGACAACTCCATTTCAGTTCTGAAGCTTCCTCTGTGGGGGGCCCAAGGTCACCTGAGGATATTGGGCCTGCATTGCTGCTGGACTTCTCACCCTACCAGGACTTGCTTCCTTCTCCTTCCTCTTACGGGTGTTAATCCCACTTTCCTGAGCACTCCCTGATGAATATACTGGGTAGTAAACTCTGTCTCAGAGTGCTTCCTAGGGAACCCAACTTATTTTTCCAGTGGGTGGCTTTTGGGGGGTTTCTGGGGTTTGCTGTATGGTCAGTACTCTTACCACCTGGTGCACACAGGCGTAGGTTTCTCTAGAATGTATGTCTAAAAGCGGAGTTGCTGAGTTATAGGCTGTGCACATCTTCATCTTTCCTGCGTAGTGCCAAATTGTTTTCCAAAGTGTTGTACAACACTCCGATTTGTGGTGTGGAAATGTTTCTGATACTCACTATCCTCACAAGCCCTTGACAGTTCAGGATTTAAAATTTTTTTTTTTTTTTGTCAAACTGGTAGGACTAATTATTTCGTTGTGCTCCATGGTTGAGCATCTCTATGTATTTACCGGCTATTTGAATTTCCCCGCCTGTGAAATGTCTATTCATCCTTTTGTCCACTTTCCTATTTTTTTTTGATTGATTGTTTTAGGAGTTACATTTTTGGGATTCTAGTTCTTTGTTTATCACATATGTTGCAGATATTTTTCTCTCAATCTATCACTTTTGTTTCAGTTTGTGATGGTGCCTTTGATAAACAGGGGTTCTTAATTTTAATGTAGTCTAAATTAGGAGTTTTTCTTTATAGTTTGTACCTTTTAGGATCTCTTAAATCCTCCCTGTTTTGAAGTCGTGAAGACATTTTTAATATTAAGTTTTAGAAGCTTTATGACTTTTTTACATTTTGATTTTAATCTACCTAGAATTTATTTTTATGTGGTATGTAGGAGTCCAATTAAAAAAAATTAATAGCTAATTGTTTTAATATTATCAACCAAATAGTCCTTTTAGTTCTCACAACAAAGCCCCTTCTGTCACATCAAGCTGCCTTATGTAGGTTCTGAGTTCATTTTGTTCCATTATCTTAACTTGACAACTTTTTCTTTTCTTTTTTTTTTTTTTGAGAGTCTGGCTCTGTCGCCAGGCTGGAGTGCAGTGGCACAATCTCAGCTCACTGCAACCTCCGCCTCCCAGGTTCAAGCGATTCTCCTGCCTCAACCTCCCAAGTAGCTGGGATTACAGGCATGCGCTGCCACTCCCAGTGAATTTTTGTATTTTTGGTAGAGACGGAGTTTCACCATATTGGTCAGGCTGATCTTAAACTCCTGACCTCAAGTGATCTGCCCACCTCGGCCTCCCAAAGCGCTGGGATTACAGGCATGAGCCACCATGCCCGGCCATGACAACATCTTAATAACTATGCTTTATGATAAGTATTGATAACTGGTAGGGTAAGTCCCGTCACCTTAGTATTCTTCATGAGTGTCTTAGCTGTTGTATGCCCTTTGCTTTTTCATATATATATTTTTGAATCTGCCTGTCAGATTTCACAAAAGAGTTGATTTGAATTTCCTTTAGTCACATTGCCTCTATAGATCAGCTTGGGGAGAATTGGCATCTTTATGATATTGGATCTTCCTAACTATAAATAAAGTATAGCTCATTATTTATTTAGATCTTTTTAAATGACTCTTAATAAGTCTTAGAATTTTCTCCATGAAGGTTCTGCACATGTTTTGCTAGATTTCATCCTAGGTTATTTTTTGTTGCTCTCATAACTAGCACACTTAAAAACATGACATGTTGTAACTATTGCTGGTATACAGCACTGTAACAGATCTTACATGTTGATTTTTGTATCCAGTGCTCAATCCCTTGTTGGGATTGATCACATCTTCAAGAAAATAAGATCCACAATATGTAAGTTTTCTAACATTTAAATGTCAATATTGAAGACTGGAAAGGATGTAGATTTTCTTGCCTGCTTTTATTAGTCTTGGATTTATGAAACACCAGATTGACTTGTCTTTCAAATATTGTAATCTTTGCCAGGGAAGTGGTATATTTTACCAAGTGACTGATTCAAGAATAGTACTTTTTTTATGTTGCCTCCTATGTATTCCTAGATTGATTTGGGGGCCAGAAGGTTACCTTAGTCACATTGTTTTCACTTTTTTTTTTTTTTAACTATTTTCTTGCCACTATCTGTCCTTTTTACTTTTATTTCTGCTCATTCTTTCCTGGTCTCCTTTTCTAATTCTCATTTCTCTCTTAACTTCATTTTACTCAGAATATGAAATATAAATCACATAATGTTTACTGCATAGGTTTAGGAATTGTAATAACTGATCATCTTGAGCCTGAGGATTTATATGAATTATTTACAGAATAATGTTATAGGCATAATCGTATTTTATCACCTCTTGATGTATGTATTAGGAACTAGTTCAAAATTTTGTATGAGGCTGCATGACATTTTTCTCCTTAAGTATGGTCATTGGAAAGACAAATACTTTGATTTTGTCTCATAGCAGTTTGGGATAAAATGTACACATTCGACAAACCCTCTTCATGTAAAGTGAAATCACTTTTGTTTGACAAAGAATAGATTGAAACTAATGAGAATATCTGGTCAACCAGCTTGTTTTACAAGAGCTATGCCTTGCCAATACCTTCAATATCTAGGTACTCTCCTTTCTTTTATAGGTTTACCTATGCAAGTATCTATCAAAATGCTACATTGTTTTCTTCATGAGCACTGAGTACACTAAACTGTGAAATTAAACCACATTTCCTCATTTGAAATTGCAAAACTTCTTCCTCTGGACTTTCCAGTGATGAACTACTGGGAGAAGAGTCAGAATGAATAAGCAAAGAGGTTACTGAATACTTCTTTTAAAAGGGTGTGTTAAGACATGGGCAACTAGTCCAGGGAGGAGGAGCTGATGGCTTAATAGTATGTGGTGAGATATTGGTCTCTGGATTTGCAACATTACCAAATTTGTCTATTTCAAATGTCCTTGAAATGTGAACCATGTACTTAACTGCAGGGTTATTCAGCCCTGCAGTTATTACCTAATGTTCCCATGACAACATTATTTTTATTTCTTTCAACTCTGTCATGGTTATAAGATGGTCCAAGTTATGCCCTCTAACGAATACTGCTTAATATGTAATGTACATTTGTAGTTCAGTGGTTCTTAAGCCTGGCAGCTTAATTCATTAGAATCACCCAGGGAACCTAAAACACATACATATACATCAGAGAGTGGGCTAAACACCAGCTCAATAAAATCAGACTATCCTGGGTATGGCTTGGGGCATCAGTGTTCTTTTATTTTATTTTATTTATTTTTATTTTTTTATTATACTTTAAGTTCTAGGGTACATGTGCATAACGTCCAGGTTTGTTACATATGTATACATGTGCCATGTTGGTGTGCTGCACCCATCAACTCGTCAGCACCCATCAATTCATCATTTATATCAGGTATAACTCCCCAATGCAATCCCTCCCCCCTCCCCCCTCCCCATGATAGGCCCCATTGTGTGATGTTCCCCTTCCCGAGTCCAAGTGAACTCATTGTTCAGTTCCCACCTATGAGTGAGAACATGCGGTGTTTGGTTTTCTCTTCTTGTGATAGTTTGCTAAGAATGATGGTTTCCAGCTGCATCCATGTCCCTACAAAGGACGCAAACTCATCCTTTTTTATGGCTGCATAGTATTCCATGGTGTATATGTGCCACATTTTCTTAATCCAGTCTGTCACTGATGGACATTTGGGTTGATTCCAAGTCTTTGCTATTGTGAATAGTGCCGCAATAAACATACGTGTGCATGTGTCTTTGTAGTAGAATAAGTTATAATCCTTTGGGTATATACCCAGTAGTGGGATGGCTGGGTCATATGGTACATCTAGTTCTAGATCCTTGAGGAATCGCCATACTGTTTTCCATAATGGTTTAACTAGTTTACAATCCCACCAACAGTGTAAAAGTGTTCCTATTTCTCCATATCCTCTCCAACACCTGTTGTTTCCTGATTTTTTAATGATTGCCATTCTAACTGGTGTGAGATGGTATCTCATTGTGGTTTTGATTTGCATTTCTCTGATGGCGAGTGATGATGAGCATTTTTTCATGTGTCTGTTGGCTGTATGAATGTCTTCTTTTGAGAAATGTCTGTTCATATCCTTTCCCCACTTTTTGATGGGGTTGTTTGTTTTTTTCTTGTATATTTGTTTGAGTTCTTTGTAGATTCTGGAAATTAGCCCTTTGTCAGATGAGTAGATTGCAAAAATTTTCTCCCATTCTGTAGGTTGCCTGTTCACTCTGATGGTAGTTTCTTTTGCTGTGCAGAAGCTCTTTAGTTTAATTAGATCCCATTTGTCAATTTTGGCTTTTGCTGCCGTTGCTTTTGGTGTTTTAGACATGAAGTCCTTGCCCATGCCTATGTCCTGAATGGTACTACCTAGATTTTCTTCTAGGGTTTTTATGGTATTAGGTCTAACATTTAAGTCTCTAATCCATCTTGAATTAATCTTCGTATAAGGAGTAAGGAAAGGATCCAGTTTCAGCTTTCTACTTATGGCTAGCCAATTTTCCCAGCACCATTTATTAAATAGGGAATCCTTTCCCCATTTCTTGTTTTTGTCAGGTTTGTCAAAGATCAGATGGTTGTAGATGTGTGGCATTATTTCTGAGGGCTCCGTTCTGTTCCATTGGTCTATATCTCTGTTTTGGTACCAGTACCATGCTGTTTTGGTTACTGTAGCCTTGTAGTATAGTTTGAAGTCAGGTAGCGTGACGCCTCCGGCTTTGTCCTTTTGACTTAGGATTGTCTTGGCAATGCGGGCTCTTTTTTGGTTCCATATGAACTTTAAAGCAGTTTTTTCCAATTCGGTGAAGAAACTCATTGGTAGCTTGATGGGGATGGCATTGAATCTATAAATAACCTTGGGCAGTATGGCCATTTTCACGATATTGATTCTTCCTATCCATGAGCATGGTATGTTCTTCCATTTGTTTGTGTCCTCTTTGATTTCACTGAGCAGTGGTTTGTAGTTCTCCTTGAAGAGGTCCTTTACATCCCTTGTAAGTTGGATTCCTAGGTATTTTATTCTCTTTGAAGCAATTGTGAATGGAAGTTCATTCCTGATTTGGCTCTCTGCTTGTCTGTTACTGGTGTATAAGAATGCTTGTGATTTTTGCACATTAATTTTGTATCCTGAGACTTTGCTGAAGTTGCTTATCAGCTTAAGAAGATTTTGGGCTGAGACGATGGGGTTTTCTAAATATACAATCATGTCATCTGCAAACAGGGACAATTTGACTTCTTCTTTTCCTAACTGAATACCCTTGATTTCTTTCTCTTGCCTGATTGCCCTAGCCAGAACTTCCAACACTATGTTGAATAGGAGTGGTGAGAGAGGGCATCCCTGTCTTGTGCCAGTTTTCAAAGGGAATTTTTCCAGTTTTTACCCATTCAGTATGATATTAGCTGTGGGTTTGTCATAAATAGCTCTTATTATTTTGAGGTACGTTCCATCAATACTGAATTTATTGAGCGTTTTTAGCATGAAGGGCTGTTGAATTTTGTCATCAGTGTTCTTTTAAAAGCTCCCCTAATGATTTTAAGACAGCCAGAGTTGAGAACCACTAGTTTAATGGGATAAGCATGTGTCATTTATTGTAATCTGCGTTTGTTGGAGAATTTTTTCCTCTTAATATTATAGTAATCTGAAAATAGATATGCCTTTGCAAGTAAATTGGATTTAGCAAGATTTCTTGTAAAGAAGTTTCTTATCTTAGCCGAAACCTTTTAAGTGTACTTTTGAGACGGTCTCTCCTAGCATACTTATAACCTTGAAAGAAAAAAAATACTTCTCAAAATATTGACACATTGCATTCCAGAAGTTTGGAGTCATGTACAGGATGAAAAAGAACTCACTGAAATTCTCTTTAGATGTCTACAATATCTACCTTTCAAAGGACTTTTGAGTAATTACTCATTTTCTCATTGTAAGCTTGATACAGAACACTCAGCTCATTGTTCTGTTCACCTTTTTCTAGGTTTGAGTTCAGTCTATGCCACCTTTTCACTGTATATGGGTCAAGTATCATTATCGCGTTGAAAAGTGTAGTAGGCCTAGAATACCTTGTACAATGCAGATGAGATAGAAATGAGAACTCTCTAAATTGTGAAGGGCTACTTAGCCATAAGCATTATTATTATTATTATTATTATTGTTATTAAGAGATGGGGTTTTGCTATTTTGCCCAGGTTGGTCTTGAACTCCTGAGCTCAAGCCATCCTCCCACCTTGGCCTCCCAAAGTGCTGAGATTACAAGCATGAGTCATCATGCTCGGCCCATAAACTGATTATTTAAATCCTAGTCCCCTAAGAGACTAAATTATTATCCTTATTATCCTTCAGTGTGAAGTGAGTCTGACATCTCAATATACATGTCAATATACTGACAAACGTTTATACCCATGTGTAGAAAACACTTTGCCCTATGCTTTTGCCCTGCCCCTAGGAGATGCACGAAGCTACTGCTTGTGAGGGGAAGGGAAGAGAGATCTCAGGATGATTTCTCAGTGAAACCTGCTCTTCCTCTCCCTAAATGTTTCCCATGTCTAGCTCCAGTGCTGGTGTCCAGCTCACCAATTATCCTTATTTTTTATCTTGTCTTTTCCTTTTTGGAATATAGATAGAACATATTTTGCATATGTTTTGTCTTAATATTAGAATTTGTCATAATCAATGTAATTAATGTAAAAACTATTCCTGTATGGGAAAAATGAGTCAAATTTAAGCAATTTTATTTATTTATGTATTTATGTATTTATTTATTGAGACAGTCTTGCTCTGAAGTGCAATGGCTCGATCCCAGCTCATTGCAACCTCCACCTTCTGGGTTCAGGTGATTCTCCTGTCTCAGCCTCCTGAGTAGCTGGGATTACAGGTGTGCACCACCATGCCCAGCTAATTTTTTGTATTTTTTAGTAGAGATTGGATTTCACCACGTTGACTAGGCTGGTCTTGAATTCCTGGCCTCAAGTGATCAGTCTGCCTCAGCCTTCCAAAGTGCTGGGATTACAGGCATGAGTCACTGTGCCTGGCCATAATTTCGGATAACTTTTGAGGAAATTGGAAAAATACACACTTCTGCCCAATTAGTGATAATTACAATGCTGACTCTACCAATGTTTAAATCCCTTAACTGTAGATTTAGGAGAAATATCCTAAAATTTTAGAAGAAAGATGGTCAGTTAACTTATAAGTTAAATGTTTTGTGTAAAGAGTCTGTATGTCCTTCCGCAAAATATGACTTTCATATAGACAAGGACACAAGTTATAAGTTCACAGCTTAGTTAATTTTCACAAAGTGAAGCACACTCATGCAACTAGGACTCAGAACAGCAAGGAAAACATTAACAGAACCTCAGAAGTCCTTCATGGTCCTTTCTAGTAGTCACTTATCTAACACTGTAGATTAGTTGTGCCTATTATCGAAAACTTATGTATGAATTGAAACATACAATTTGTACCTTTTTTGGTGGTGGGGAAGGTTCTTTTGCTCAGTTTTATATGTGTTATTGCAGAATGTTAATTCCTTGTTTTGTGCTATTGTTTGGATATAACACAATTTATTCATTCTTCACTTAATGGATAGTTTGGGTTTCTGGTTTGGGCAATAATGTACCACAGTACTATAGACATTCTTATGTGTCCCTTGCTAAATATATGTATATATTTCTTTTGAGGATGTATGTACAAGTGTAGTTGCTGAGTCATGTGTTTGGATTCACTAGGTGCTGCCAGTTTTCCAATTTATACTCCTATTAACAATGTATGAGAGTTTCAGTTGCGTCAGATTTTTTTTGCATCACGTAATACTAAAACATAATAAGTCAAGGATGCATGTTATAACTTTTAGTATAACTAATAAAAGAATAGCAACTGTAACTGACAAGTTAATCGGTAATAGAATGAAATCATAAACTTAGTCTAGAAGAGTAGTACAACAGGTGAGACACATAGAAAACAAATAGTAATATGACAAATATCAACCCAATATGTTAGTAATTACGTTAGATGTAAATGGACTACATACCCCAATTAAAAGATTAAGAACGTCAGATTGGAGGAAAAAATCCCAAGTAGATACTGCTTTTAAAACATATCTTCAATATAAGGACACAGGAATATTAATAACAGAAAGTTATGCAAGCACTAACCAAGCTGATGTAGTTATATTATTATATTAATATCAGACAAAGTAGACCTTAAAGTAAAAATAATTATTAGGAATAAGGGATGTTGTATAATGAATAAAGGGTTGCTAATCCAGCTCCTATTTTAAAAATTTATGTGTAATTTTTCAGACCCAACCATGTGCAGTTACAAAGACTTTATCTGACAGGCCTTACGGGAGAAAGCTGCTCTCCTCAAATCCGACTTGGTGTGTGGTCAATGCACCGTAGTCCCTGAAATGAGTTGTAGGTTGATTCAGGCCCCGCTGGCCAGCCATACTGTTACAGATAGCTGCATTCCTAGCCCAGGTTCTTCATTTAGAGGCCTCTTTATCAGAGGCCTTTAGCAGAGACCTTTCTCAGGTGCCTGTAAACCACTAAAACCACCTTAGCAGGTGGAAGAGGGGAGCTTTGAAGAGACTGCTTTTCTCTACTCCAGTGAAATACTTTTCCACTCCTAGCTCTTCTCCTTCTCCCTACCCTTGGCACCTGGATCCATGATACTGGCAGGAACCTTTTTGGGAGGGTCCCTCGATTGTGAAGAGAACTCCATATCTGTGCTGATTCACTTGACCCTTGGCTAACGGCACCATTCCATGGGGAGAAAATAGACCAGGGACATTAGCACTTTCTCTTGTTTAGCCTCTTGCTTTATAGCGTCACAGTAAGTGATTAAAAGCTTGACTGTTAAAAAGTTAATATTAACTTTTTAATCTTGTTTTAATTGAGTACTCAGACAGCTGGCAGCTCAGCTTAGAGCCTAACAGTGGCTAATCCACCAGGAGGCTATAACAATTCTAAATTTGTATGTCCTTAATGATATATCCTCAAAATGCACAAAGCAAAAACTAACAGATACTTGGAATTTATTGTATAACATTCACACAGAAAAGAGCATACAGCTCAGTGAGTTATCATAGAGTATATCAGTATACCCAAGACATTTAACATTACCAACACCTAACAAGGCTCTCTTGAGATACCTCTCAATGACTATGGCTTTCTCCTTCCTTAAAGGTCACTACTGTTTGTACTTCTAATAAAAGAGATTCTCTTCGCCTGTTTTTAAGTTTTATATAATAGAATTATTAGTATATATTTATATTTGGTTTCCTTTACTAATATATTGGTTAGATATGTTTCTAACCATCTTCTGCTGAGTATTAACCTGCTATTATCATTTCAGATGTTTTAGAAAACGATTATGAGAGCTTACGTGTATTAAATGTTGAAAGAAATGGAAATATTATTTATACATATAAGGTATGTCTATATTCTTTTTTATTGTGGTAAGATGTAAAATATACTGTTTTTAATCCTTTATATTCTCTTTTTACAGAATTCTATACTGTATCTTATTGAGGGGTAATGAATAAACTTGTTGGCATTTAATCTTAAGACTTTGTGTGTGTGAGATTGAATAAAGTGATTGAAATTTAGTAGTAGTAGGTTGGGCATGGTGGCTCACATTGTAATTCTAGCACTTTAAAAGGCTGTGGCGGGCGGATCACTTGAGGTCACGAGTTTGAGACCAGCCTTGCCAACATGGCAGAATTCTGTTTCTACCAAAAAATACAAAAATGAGCTGGGCATGGTGGTGCACACCTGTAGTTCCAGTTAGGAGGCTGAGGCAGGAGATTCGTTTGAACCCAGGAGGTGGAGGTTGCAGTCAGCTGATATTGTGCCACTGCACTCCAGCCTGGGTGACACAGCGAGATCCTGTCTCAAAAAAAAAAAAAAAAAAAAAAAAATATTAGTATTAAATGTTTCTTCATTTTAAAATAAAACTAAATGGGCATATCTGACATATTTAGTTTAAAATAAAACTAAATGGGCATATCTGACATTCAAATTTTGAATCAATGAACAATTTCGTTTTCTAGACAAAAAATGCCAAGTAAAAATGTTTAAACCTAATTAATATGTTAACATTTTATCATTGGAGAAAATATTAAATATGATTAGTCTCTTCAGACGTAGATATGTTAGGACTTGACTTTTGAAGCATTGTTATTATTTTGTTTTTAGAAACAGGGTCTTACCCTGTCACCCAGGCTGGGGTGTAGTGGCATAATCATAGCTCACTGCAGCCTCAAACTCATGGGCTCAAGTAGGTTCCTTGAGCTCCTGCCTCAGCCTCCCTGGTAGCTAGGACTACAGGCATGTGCAGCATTGTTATTTAACAATGTGTTTTCAATGTCAAGTGTTCTAAGGAAAATTTAGCTTTACTATAATAAGCACATATGAATAATTCAAATGGCCAGTTTGCTTTGCACAGTTACATCACTGTACTTTTTTAAGTAAAAATAATTATTGTAAATTGTGTCTTAGAATGGTATCTTTAAGGAATTGTGTGATTCACAATGTTTTACTTATAAGAATGCTGTGGACTTGTCCTAGCCATCCCTATTATCTATCATATGTGTATATTTTCAAAGACATAAGTGGAAGTATGAAAAGATTTACTCCTTCACCATGCTCAGTCCTACTAGACAGTTCCCCAAACTCACTGAGCTCTACACTATTGATGCATTTTATTCTTTGAGCCCAAATGACTAGCTGAACTGGATTCAGTCCCCCTCTGACAGGCACAGAAAGCTTCTTTTAAAGTACTTACTGCCAAGATTGAGTTATTGCAGGTTGGTTTTAAAACTAGTAACATTCTAACTTCCTAAACAATGACATTTAATAAACATCTGTTTAATTTTTTTTAGGATGATAAGGGAAATGTCATCTTTGGATTATATGATTGTCCAACCAGACAAAATGAGGTAAAAATCACCATAAATCATAGATTACTCATTGGTTACTTTACTGCTTTTAGAGTTTTCTTCGTTGTCTCCTCCTTTTTCTAGACATAAATTCCAACTTTATTTTCTTTTTTCTCTAAACATTTTATTTGAAAAAACAGAATTGCAATTTAAGGCATGCACACAGACCAGGGTGGTCTTTGGTATGTCCAAAGAACTAAGAAAGTTTGGGGGTTTTATCAGAAAGAGAAATGTTACATATGGCTTTGAAAGAAAACTCACTGGCAACAGGAAAGTTTCTAGGAGCTGGCAAGATCTCATTGGTGTGTGAAAGCAGTAGGTAAAACTAGTTTTAGAGCCGTGGCAGTTTGTTTCAGTAGCTATTAGGTGAAGCTATTCTTAAGTTTATGGCATTTGGTCATTTTGGCAGCTGGCTTGCAAGACACCTGGGCAGGCACTTGTGCCCCATGTGCTTCTCTTTTCCTCTCCTGATCTCTTGATTTAACTCAATTGAGTATGACAGAATAACTCCAATTCATGCAATCAGTTATCACAGTATATGCAACAGTTTTATTCTTTTATTTGTTGATGGGCATCTATTTCTAACATTTATCTATTATGAACACTATTATATATGTAGCTATTTTAAAATTCTTTTGTATGCATATCTAGGAGTGGGAATACCAACTTTATTTTCTAAAAATTTATATTTCTTTGCTTTCCTTCTCTTCTCCCTTAACGATCTCTTGGTCCTATTATCTTAAACAAAAAACACAAGGACTATTGAACCAAAAAGTAAGGTGAAGTCTCTTAGACCTTTGAGATTTAAGTAAAATTGGCTCAAACAAATTATTCAGTATCCTGTAAGAAAGTAGGAGGTCCAGTGTCCTCGTCGAGATTTGTGTACTTCCACATCATCGTATAATGACCTCTGATTCTTTCTGCTTCTGCTTAACCTTCTTGTGTCTTGTTTCTCATTATTTCTTAATGATTCAGACAAGGAACCCCTTTCCTTTTTTTCCCCCCAGATTACTCACATAAGGCATTGGTTGATGTGACAGGTGACTTTGTCTAATTCTGGGAGCAAATGAGAGTGAGCAATTTTGCGCCTATGTAAAAACAATTTAGAATTGAATATTGGACATTTTTGAACTTAAATGTCCTTTATCCGTTACAAATTTCTTACAGGTCGCCTTACTCTTCAGGGTTCCAATATGCTGCTTGGTTAATTCTCTCTTCCTTCTTCCACCCCTTTCACATTCATTCATTCATTCACTCACTCATTCACTGATCCAACAAATAAGCATTGAGTGTTTTCCCTGTCAGGTGCTGGAGACACAGTGATGATCAACGTAAACTCTTTCACAATACACAGTCTAGGGAAAGAGAATAAAATACCTAGTTTTCAGTGCAGTTGTTGCTTAATTTCTGTGTGGCATGTATTCTAAAAAAATGGATTGAGAGGAGACAACATAGTCTGTCTTCTCTCAATCCAGTTGTGGTGACTGCTGTTATCTTTTGTGGTCATATTCCGCCCACATTTCCCAAGACTGTGAGCACTTGATAGTAGGAGCACTTTGCATACCAATGTGTTTCATCCCGGTTACCTTTAGCTTACTGCCTGTGAGTGGTAGGAGTGCAGTGAATATTTTTCAATGGATTAATAGTAATAGGTTCCCTCCAGAGTGGCTGGTTTTCAAAAATTTTCCAGTGACAAAGCTGCTTTGAATTCCAAAATGTGAAAATTAGTCCAGAAAATAAATTGGCCAAAGGATAAATTAATAGGAAATTTAAACTAGCTTTGTAAACAGGCAAATTTTGCTTCTGAACCATAGGTGCTAAACAAACCCTCCCCTTCTCCCGTCTCCACATAAGCACAACCCTTAAGCCCATATGTGTTTTTGACTGACCTTTCGATGGTTTTATTGAAGGAATGGATTTGTATACCAAATCTACATGGGCTTTAAAATTCTTTTTTTTTTTTTGAGATGGAGTCTCTGTTGCCAGGCTGGAGTGCAGTGATGCCATCTTAGTTCACTGCAACCTCCACCTCCTGGGTTCAAGCAATTTTCCTGCTTCAGCCTCCCAAGTAGCTGGAACTACAGGTGTGTGCCACCACGCCCAGCTAATTTTTGTTGTTGTTGTTTTAGTAGAGATGGGGTTTCACCATGTTGGCCAAGATGGTTTCGATCTCTTGACCTCGTGATCTGCCTGCCTCAGCCTCCAAAGTGCTGAGATTACGGTGTGAGCCACCACGCCCAGCCTAATTCTTTTCAAGCACTATATTTTTCCTTGCAAAGGTGCCACCATGAGAAAGATGGTGCCATCAAGAGGGAAAAAAAAATCTTTCTCTTGGTAATTAAGCTTAAGGATGGGATAATGGTTTCTGAGTCTTAATGCTTACCCATCCTTCTCTAAAAGTTTTTAGTTTTTAAATTTGAAAAACAAGTACAGCAATGTCCTGTGTACTCTTCACTCAGTTTCTCTCAATTGTTACATCTTGTGTAACTATAGGATAATATATTAAAACCAATAAATTAATGTCAGCAGAATGTGTGCATATAGTTCTATGCCATTTCATAGATTCCTGTAATTACCACTGCAATCAAGAAAGAGTTATTCCATCACCACAAGATCTATTGGTGTTGAAATTTTACCAGTTCGAATGAAGTGTAGAACTCTTATCTCCTTTTAAGTCTCTTTGCCTTTCCATGTTTTTGTCTTTGATATTTCCTGTTTTTTGCCTCGATTGTCAAACATAATTTAGAAAACACAAGAGTAGAAGGAAGGTCTATTGTGTTTACCTGTATATTTGCTGTTTCCATGGTTCTTTCTGATGTTCTAACATTCCTTTTATCATTTCCTTTCTCTTTTAAGAACTTTTTTTAGCCATTTTTTTTTAGGGTAAGTATGCTGATGACAAGTTTTCATAGTTTTCTTCCTCTGAGAATGTCTTTTTTTTCCTTTCATTCCTGAAGGATAATTTTGCCAAGTATAGAATTCCGGATTCATAGTTCTTTTCGTTCCTCTCTTGAAAAACGTGCCATTTCCTTCTGGGTTCTCTGGTTTCTCACGAGAAATCTGCTGTCTTTTGAATTTTTTCCCCCCATTAGATGTCACTTTTTTTCTTTGCTGTGTTTGAAAAAAATTTTTTCTTTTTCCTTAGTTTTCTGAAGTTTGATTATACTGTGTCTTGGTATGGATTTGTTTGGATTTTCCCTGTTTGGGGTTCACTCCACTTATTGAATCTGTAGTCTCTTGCCAAATTTGGGACATTTTTAGTCATTAGCCAATATTTCTTCAAATATTTTTTCTTAACGTTCCAATCTGTTTCTCTTTGCTTTTTGTGGACTCTGATTACAAGAATGGTAGATCTTTTGTTATAGTCTCACGGATCTCTGAGGTTCCGTTTCTTTTATTTTTCAGTTTTCTGTCTATCATTTAAATTAGGTAACTTCTATTGTTTTCAAGTTCACTGATTCTTCTGTCCTCTCCAGTGTGTTGTTGAGCCTACCCATGGAGGTTTTGTTAAAAAAAAAAAAAAAAATTGGTAATTGTATTTTTCAGCTGTGAAATTTCCATTTGTATTTTTCTCTACATATTCTATTTCTTGCTGAGACTTTTTTCATTTGTTTCGAGCATACTTGTTATTACTTATTGAAGCATTTTTATGACCGTTTAAAAATCTTTGTCAGAAAATTCCAGTATCTTTGTTATCTCAGTGCTTGTGCCTATTGTTTTCTCATTCCGTTTGAGATTTTCCTGGTTCTTGGTATGACATGAGATTTTCTATTGTATGCTAGACATTTTGAGGACTACATTATGAAACTCTGGATCTTATTTAAGTCTTCTCTTTAGCATGCCTCCTCTGATAATTTACCTGTTGGGGAATTAGTGGGGTTAGTGGTACAACCTACTACTGCTAGGTCGTGCCGGGTGAAGGTCCAGGTTCCCCACGTGGCCTACTTGGACACCCTAGTGGAGAGAAGTGTCTTGTTATGGCCAGAAAGAAGTGGGATTTCAGTCTCCCCACTTAGCCTCCACTGATGCCACTGCAGAGGAGCAGGATCAGGGAAAGGTAGGTGAAGGCCTCATTATCACTGGGTGGTAGTGAAAGTTCTGGCTTCCCATTCAGCCACCTCAGACACCATCCCAGTGAGGAGGTAGAAAGGGACTTCTTTACTACTGGAGTCTGGGTGGGAGTCCAGGATCCACGTGGCTTTGCTGGCACTTTCGGTGGGGGAAGGCTTATTTACCACTGGGAATGGATGAAAGTCCTGATTTCCTTTTTGGTCTTCTTTGATATTCATCTTGCAGAAGGGGGAAGGGTGCCTTGTTATAGCTGGGCAAAGGTGGGAGTCTAAGCTCCCCATGCAGACTTTGCTGGTAGAGATAGGAGTGGGGTTGCATTTTCTTTCGTGGTGTTTAGCTGGAGTTAGGGTGGTTATTGTAAAAAAGTTTCTCTCTTGCTGTGTTTCCCCTTTCCAGTTCCTTTGGCTAGAGAGCATGGGTGTGTGTTTGTTTTTGTCTGCTCCCATCAGTATTTCTGTTGTTTTCACCTCTTTAGCTCCGAGTCTAGGCTGTATGACACAAAAGAAAAACCCAGGGAACTCGCCACTATGTCATTCATCAGGATCTGGGGTCCTTAAAGAGTATGCTGCCTTCTCTCTGCATTTCAGAGTCATCTTTGAAACTTAAAAAAATATATGTCCAGGGTTTTAAAACTGTACTTGGTGGGAGCAATAGGGACAAGTGGGTTGACTCCACTTTGCCCTACCCCACCTCAAGTTTTGAGTTAATGGTCTTACCCTGGAATCGGCAAATGAGAAGCAGTATACTACTTATGCTTTCCATTAGCATAAGTAATGGGATAAGCATAAGCACAGTCTCAATAGCTTTCCTTCCTCACCCTCTTCCACCTCTTTCTCCCACCTTCTGTCATGTAGGACTTCCCTGGTAGTGCATACAAGAGTGAACATGACCTAAACTGGTTGGATAAAAGAGAATACTTTGCTGGGAATTTGGGACATGGACTCTTCTCTTTTTCATTGGGTTTGGTGATAAGTGAATTCACTGGGTTGGAGTTGCTGTGGCTTTGGGGAATAGAACTTGGAGCTCTATTGTGTGGAGGCTGACAAATGTATTGAACCCAGAAAGCTAGGAGAATGGATATTTCCAGCTCTAGATCAAGCCAATACTGAAGTAACACCCCATTCTGTTCAATTACATGAGCCACTAATTGTCTTTTTGCCTAGGCTAGATTGGGGAAGATTTTTTGATGCTTGGAGTTAAAGACTTCTGATACTTGCACACCTGTTGACCTAGGAATTCCACTTTGAGGTTTTGATATTACAGAAATATCTGCACAGATTCACACAGGTTTATGTAAAAGGTTCATTGGATTATTATATTACCTAAATGTAGGAGGCATACTAAATGCCCATCAGTAAGTTTTGGAAATTGATACAGCTATTAAAGGATTAAGACTTCTGTACTGATACAGAAGGCTCTCCAAAACATGTTGTTACATGAAAAAAGCAAGTTGTCAGAATAATACATTTAATACATTCCATTTATGTTTTTTAAAAACTCACAATGTAACTGTGTAATATAAGTGCATAAATATAGACAATTTATAAACGTGCTTCCTTTTGGAAGAGAGTTGAGATTGGCTGAGTAAAGGACTGCTATTTCTTTTGACCTTTTATGTTTGTTTGAGACAGGGTCTCCCTCTGTCACTTGGGCTGGAGTGCAGTGGCACAATCATGGCTCATAGCAGTCTTAACCTCCTGGGCTCAAGTAATCCTCCTATCTCAGCCTCCCAAGTAGCTAGGACTACAGGCATACCACCATGCCTGACATATTTTTAAAAAAACTTTTGTAGAGATAGGATTTGGTCATGTTGTCCAGGCTGGCTTTGACTTTTTATTTGATAGTGTTTGCATCTTTTAAACATTGAGACCATACTTATGTTATCTTTGTAATTAAAAGATAACACATTAAAAATTATGTGTATGTACCCATTCTTCTTAGTACTAATTTAGAATAAGATTCTTCTTAGTAATAATTTAGAATTCCTCAGTTAGAGCAAGAAGGAAACCAAAAATTCTCACTTGAATTCAGTACCTGATTAACTGAAAGTTTACTTTCCATAATCAGTTGTCCCCTAGCATTGCCAGATTTTCCCATCGACTTCTAGCTATAGGGGTCTTGTGTGTTCTCAATACTTTTTTAGGGTGCAGGTACTAGTAACCTTCTTAATACTTATACTATTTACTGTTACTATTACTATTATATATACTATTAGTAATAGTATATATACTATATATATAGTGTATACATATACTATATATATAGTGTATATATATACACTATATATACTAATAATAGTAATATATACTATTACTTAATACTTAATACTTATACTATTTACTGAGATCTAAGACTGTCTCTTTCCCTTATCCTCTGGATGTTCTTTCAGACAGCCTGCCTAATAGAACTGGTGTTCTCTAGTTCCTCAATCTCCACATCACATCCTCCTACATGGGCATTTTCATTTTCTTTAATATTCAAGAAAATGGAATCTTGCAACATTTTGAACATTTTAAACAACAACAAGGAAAAAAAATTAAAGAAGACTACCTTCCTGGTTCTCTAAATATGAAAGGCCTATGGGAGATGCACTTGTGACAGTGGCTAAGAAAACTAATGATTATTTTGTAATTAATTGCCTCAGTAATTACAATAGCTAACATTTGAGTGCTTATTGCACTAAGTGCTTCATAGAGATTATCTCACTTGATCCTCTTGATGGCGGGATAGAGAAGCTGAATAATTTATCCAAGGTCACACAGCTAGCAAGTGACAGAGTAAGGATTTGAACCTGGGTCTAGTTGGGCTCCAACATCTATGCTCTTAACCACTATACTTGGTTGTCTCATGGCTAAATATCAGTGCCAAACATGGCTTACAATAGCAAACTTTTTTTTTTGGTAAAGAGTAGTCTGGAATGTGTCAGCATAGCTAAATTAGTTTCATTCTTTACTGAAATATTTTGCCCCAGTAATACTTAGCACAGAGCTTAATGGGAATTTATGTTCATATAATTGTTTAATGTATGAAACTTCAAACTAAAAAATACTTTTGTTTTAATAGCTTCTGTATACCTTTGAGAAAGACTTGCAAGTTTTCAGTTGCTCTGTCAACAGTGAAAGAACTTTGCTTGGTAAGTTGAGCTCTTACTGCTACATGTCAAGAACTGAACTACATCTTTTAAGAGTTTCAAAGTATTAGATTTTTTCAGTATTATTCTATAACAATGATTTTCTGAGAAAGAAATGTTCTTGAGAAGTTAAGTTTGAAATAAAGAATGTGGAGGGTATACCTACAAAAAAGAATGTTTTGTGTTCTGCCGTTATCTTCCGTTGACGTATCTCTTTGAGCCCTCATCTATTTGAGGTATAAAATAGTAAGCTTTAACAAGCCATCATATGGGTCAATTGCTAATGGGATTTTTTTTCCTTTTTCCATTAGCTGCAAGTTTAGTTCAGTCTACTAAAGAAGGAAAAAGGAACGAACTTCAACCAGGTAATGAAATTACACTTTTTAGTACCTATGGGTAGATGAAGGTTATTGGTAGATGATTTATTATACTACTAAATAAGATTTCAAGCATCTTTAGAAATAGCCTTATTGTATCTCAGAATAAAAGACAAAGGTCATATCAAGCATGAACAAGACTTCTAAAAAATATATATTTTTTCAAGCAAACAGAAAAGTACAGACAATGATCTAACAGTGATTTAACAGAAGTATTAAGATGGTAATTATTACCTGCAGGCTAAATAAATGCTGAAGTAGAAACCTATGGTCAGATATTGGTGTAAAAGATTGGGAAAGTCAAGAATGCATCTTTTCTTATATCTGGTTAAGTATTGATTAGTACCTAACACATTGTAAGTAGTACACCAATACTGAAGATCAATTCTGCTCATTTGCCAAGGCCCACTTTATAGTTTTGTAGCTGTGTGATGCTCCCTGGTCCCTCCCCACCACCTTTTAAAAAGTGCTGTAAGTCATCCCTCTGTCTATAACTCAACAGTATTGAGTGCCTGCTGTGGGTCAGGCACTATTCATGGTGCTGGGGATACAATGGTGTGTAAGAGAGGTATAGCATCTGCCCTCATGGGGTTTTCAGTCTAGTCTAGGGTTTCAGTTGCAAATGCATACACTGGCCCGAGAGACCATGTAAATATGTGAAGTAGTTTGAATGTAAGAAAAAAAATCAAGTGACCAGCAGAATGTCTTTGTTTTTTTTTTTTTTTCCATTTTTAACATATAAACCAAGAAATATTTTTTTTTCTTTAATGGAAAGAAAAAAAGTTCAAGAACTATAGGGACTAGTAGTGGGGTGGGGATGCCCTGTGGGGAACTTTCAAGAGGGGGAGCCACTACTCAGCTCTAGCTTTTTGTTGTCACTAGCAAGTCCAGTGGAACTGGCTTTTCAATTTATCAACGGAAGTCTGGAGCTTTTTTTAAAGATCAAGTTTGTAAATGTTGGCTTGAATATATTTAAAAATCCTACTTGGGACAATAGTAACCACCTGTGGGCTGGAGCCAGCCTGTGACTACCATTGGTCAACTTCTGGCCTAGTGGGTCTCCTATCAATCGCTTACTATTCTGCTCCCAGGTGCTTTCCATCTGTTCTGTTTATTTGACGCTTAAATTCCTTCTTAAATTACTTCTTTTGTTAGCATAGTTACCACTCAGATGGATTTTCCTGCCGTTGCATGTGATGGAAAAACCCTTTGTACTTACTTTCCACATGAGGTTTGTGAGGCACTCCTGGGCTTCTCATGACACACATTTCCCCAGAGCCGAGTCTGGATAGGACTTCCTTGGGGGCCTCAGTAAAATTGTTTATGGGAGATTTGGTGGGCGGGAGGCTCACCTGAAATCTCATAATTTGTATTGTTCATCCTTACCCTCCTCCTGCCTTGATATGCTGAGAACAACAACCCCTTCCTTCTTCAGTGCCATGTCCTCCTTTTCCCAGTACTGTTGGAACTCTCTGCTCCTTTTAGAATTAAGCGCAGGGCTTGCTTCAGAGGAGATAGAACTGGAATGGCTTAAGTAAAATGTGATCTGGGACATTGGTGTGCTGACCCTTAAAACAAGGGTATGGGCAAAACCCCAGGATATGGCCCTGACCTTTGGGCTAATAGACCCCTTTCTCCAAGAAGAGGAAAGGCCTAGCTGCTGTGTTCCTGGCGGTGGTGAGTGTGGGCATCTGTATAGAACCTTGGGTTGGCTCCTGTGCCTCCCAGTTCTTCTTGAGCCTTATTTTTTGGCCTTAAAAATTCTTTATTATGTTGGGAAACTGAGTAGTAACTATATTTTTTACATCTATCTATTGTTCACCATATATGCGTGACTGTCACACAGAACAGTGGTCATTTATGATTATGTAGAATATAAAATTTACTTTCAGGCCAATTTTAAACTTGATTACAACATTAAAGTCTATTCAGGGATGCTTGCTCAGTCTTGTAAGTTTGATGCACTTATAGTAAGATTATCTGCTTGCATCTTTAAAAACAGTGCAGTGAACATTATTAGTTATCGTATTGGGTATCTCAAAACTTTACCATGTTGGCCAGCTCTGCCTAGGTGTAGTCTGACAGTGCCTCGCCTCAACTGCCCTACCTGTGTCTTGCTTTCTGCCCAGGGCACCTGGGAAAATCTATTTACTGCCTACACACGTACAGCTTGGAAGTATGGTTGGGCGTGATGCCCAGGAGAATAATCCATGACCAATGGTGGCAAGGAGCTGAAAGATAAATAATCTTCCTTTCCGTCTCCAAAGTGGGTAATTGTGAGGTGCACTCCAAGCAGCTTAAAATCCAGGGTGGTCACTAATTTGATAATGCCCCATTTACTGATATACTTTTCTTCCCTGTTTCATTCTTCCCAGTCCCTTATGCCAACCCTGGCTAGAGTGATCCTAGAGTTATATTGCTCCCTGAGATAAGTTCTTATCTGAGTGTGAATTTCCCCATACACTGTGTCTGAAGCAGAGATTTGAGTGCAATTAATTTATTTGGGGAAGGATACTAGGAAAGGCCATTAGGGGAATGTTTAAACAGAGACCTGAAGGTGGGGAGGGAACAAGCACGAGGCTATGGGGAAAGCACATTTCTAGAAGATCAAACAGTCATCACAGACTATACTTGGTAGACTCACTGTTCAAGGATAGTGAAGAGGTCAGTGAGACAAGTGGAGCGAACAAGGGGCAGAGTGATAGGAACTGAGGGCAAAGGAAAAAGGAGGTGAGGTGCAGACAGATCACATAGACCCAAGGAGGCCATTGTAAAGATTGTGGCCCTCATTCACAGTAAAATGGGAAGCGATATGCATATTGAGCAGGGGTGTGATCTAACTTGCTTCATAAAAGGATTGCTGTAGCTGCTGTGTGGAAGATGGACTGCAGCAGGGCAAGGGGAGAACTATTATAATCTAATGGCTTGGACTGGTGAAACGGAGCAAGGGCTAAGTTTGTTTGGAAGGGACTGTGTTTGGATGTATTCTCAACTTCTCAAGATTGGCTGCTTGGCCAGGCACAGTGGCTCACGCCTGTAATCCTAGCACTTTGGGAGGCTGAGGCAGGTGGATCACCTGAGGTCAGGAGTTTCAGACCAGCCTGGCCAACATGGTGAAACCCTGTCTCTACTAAAAATACAAAAATTAGCCGGGTGTGATGGCACGTACCTGTAATCCCAGCTACTTGGGAAGCTGAGGCAGGATAATTGCTTGATCCCAGGAAAGAAAAGTTGCAGTGAGCAGAGATCACACCACTGTACTCCAGCCTGGGTGATGGAGTGAGACTCCATCTCAAAAAAAAAAAAATTATATATATATATATTTATATTTATATATATATTTATATATATATTTATATTTCTATATATATTTATATATATACACACACATATGCATGCTGCCGGATTTGATGGGAATATGAGATTTGATGGGAATATGAGAAAAAGAGAGAAGTCAAGGGTGATTCACTGTAAGATTTTTTGGCTAGAACAGGTAGAAGGGCATGTGGGTGTGTATGTATACATGGGAGGGGCAGGAAAGAAGAGTTTCATTTGGATTTGCTCAGTTTGACATGCCTAATAGACATCCCAGTGGAGATGTGAGGTAGAGTTTGGAGATGAGTCAGAAGGCCAGGTAAGAGGTCGGGGCTGGAGAGACACATTTAGGAGTCATCAGTATATGAAAGATACTGCTCATCATGGGATGATTTCATTTTGTTCAGTAAAGATTTCAGATGATATAATCAGAAAGCACTATAGGATTTATTAGAATGTTTTATTTGAATGAATATTTGGAAAGGTTATTTTGTCTGTCCATCAAATGGTCTTACAAGCCATTTGATTATAAGATGTGGTTTGTCTCAGGTGGGGTTTAACACTGTTGCTTAAAATGAGATTTTTCCACAGTAGATGAGACAAATTGCACCATCTTTTATGTAAACAGGCTTCTTTGATCCACATACTTTACGGTGCAGTTTTTTTTCTTTTTTTTAATCAATAGTGCTCCTTTTCTTGGCTGTAGAGATGGCAGAGTTAATATTTTACTGAGAAGATGGCCTTCCATAGCAAACCAGGTTCTGGCTGTCCCCTTCATCCTCCCCTGTGGAGTTGCATTTGCCACAAGTCACAGCAGATCCTCACTGGGCAGCAATTGGGGTGACCACATGGGTCAGGGGCCCCATTGCCACTGAGATTTTCCAGAGCTCCCTCTCACCATCATAGACAGTCAAGTGTCACAGATGCTCTGTGAAGCTGTGATTTGGTTCAAGAGCTTGAATAACCAGAGCTCCTTCAGAACCAGGCCATACTGAACTCTCCCATCTTTGTCACCATTTCACAGTGTGTGCCTGGATCACACCTCCGTTCTCCTCATGTCATGTCTATCCCTTTGCCTGATCCTGTTGTCTCTCCTTGTGGTTTCCAGATATTGCCTGGTCCTGTCTTCCCCTTCAGTGATGGTCTCCCAGTCTCCACTGATAATCTTTTTTTTTTTGAGACAGTGCCTTGCTCTGTCACCCAGGCTGGAGTTCAGTGGCATGATCTCGGCTCACTGCAACCTCCGCCTCCCGTGTTCAAATGATACTCCCGCCTCAGTCTCCTGAATAGCTGGGATTACAAGTGTGCACCACCATGCCTGGCTAATTTTTTGTATTTTCAGCAGAGAGGGGATGGACAGACTGGTCTTGAACTCCTGAGCTCAGGCAATCCGCCCACCTCAGCCACCCAACATGTTAGGATTACAGGCGTGAGCCACTGTGTCCAGTCTCTACTGATATATTGATTCTCAATTTTTTTTTTTTTTTCCTGAGATGGAGTCTTGCTCTGTTGCCCAGGCTGGAGTGCAATGGTGCGATCTAGGCTCGCTGCAACCTCCGCCTCAAAGGTTCAAGCAATTCTCCTGCCTCAGCCTCCTGAGTAGCCGGCACCACAGGCATCCACCACCATGCCCGGCTAATTTTTGTATTTTTAGTAGAGACAGGGTTTCCCTGTGTTGGCCAGGCTAGTCTCGAACTCCTGACCTCAGGTGATCCACCTGCCTCAGCCTCCCAAAGTGCTGGGATTACAGGTGTGAGCCACCTCTCCCGGCCGTCAAAATTCTTAATTTAGCACCTCATAGAATAATGGGATTTTATGGCTGAAAGGGATTGTAGAAGTAATCTGGTTCTTTGGTCTTTCATTTTATTCTGATTATTATTTTTGAGACAGGGTCTTGCTCTGTTGCCCAGGCTGGGGTGCACTGACACTCTTATGGCTCACTACAGCCTCAAACTCTCTGGCCCAAGTGATCTTTCTACCTCAACCTTCTGAGTAGCTGGGACTACAGGCACACACCACCATGCCCAGCTTGTTCTTAGTATTTTTTTCATTTTTTTGTAGAGATGGGGTTTCACTATGTTGCCCAGGTGGGTCTCAAACTCCTGGCCTCAAGTGATCCTCCTGCCTCGGCCTCCAAAAGTGTTGGAATTGCAGGTATGAGCACCTTGCCCCACATGTTTTCTTATGTTTAATAATGAGGCATTGAGGACTAGGAAAACTTGGTGATTTGCTGTGAAGTAAATACCAGGATAATGCAGAACTGAAAGAACTGATGTCTCTAGAATCTTAATTCACAATGCTTCCTTTCTCACTGTGAAAGCACATGGTATGTTATCGAGAGCACAAAGTATGTTGCAAACCTATTTGCAAAGGTTTACTCTTATTATGCTAGTAATATTAGTCAAATGTCTAGGTTGTACTCCAGAAGGGAAAAATTAGTGTAGAAAGATTTTTTTTGCCTTGAAAGATCTTCCCATTTTAAAGATAAGAAAATCTAGCTGATAGCTGGCTATCTCATTTGGATACAAATTCCTGCTTAAAAAAAAAAAAAAAAAAAAAGACCAAATATATGGTGATTCTTTTTCTTCTTTTTCTTTTCTTTTTTTTGAGACAGAGCCTCGTCTGTCGCCCAGGCTGGAGTGCAGTGGCACGATCTCAGCTCACTGCAACCTCCGCTTCCTGGGTTCAAGTGATTCTCCTGTCTCAGCCTCCCGCGTAGCTACAGATGTGTGCCACCATGCCCAGCTAATTTTTTTGTTTGTTTAGATGGAGTCTCGCTCTGTCACCAGGCTGGAGTGAAGTGGCGCAACCTTGGCTTACTGCAACTTCCGCCTCCTGGTTTCAAGAGATTCTCCTGCCTTAGCCTCCCGAGTAGCTGGGACTACAGGCGTGTGCCACCATGCCCAGCTAATTTTTTTTTTTTTTTTGGTATTTTTAGTAGAGATGGCGTTTCACTGTGTTAGCCAGGATGGTCTCAGTATTCTAACCTCATGATCCGCCTGCCTCAGCCTCCCAAAGTACTGGGATTACAGGTGTGAGCCACTATGCCCGGCTGTGATTATTTTTCTAATGAGAAAATTTCCTCTTTCTCCCCCAAAAGGTCCCCCCTCCCCCTGTCCCAGTTAAAATGCATAAACTTTTGGCCTGGTGTGGTGGCTTACACCTGTAATCTCAGCACTTTGGGAGGCTGAGGCAGACAGATCATGAGGTCAGGAGTTCGAGACCAGCCTGGCCAACATGGTGAAAGCACATCTCTACTAAAAATACAAAAAAATTAGCCAAGTGTGGTGGCGGATGCCTATAATCCTAGCTACTCAGGAGGCTGAGGCAGGAGGATTGCTTGAACCCAGGAGGCGGAGGTTGCAGTGAGCCGAGATCATGCCACTGCACTCCAGCCTGGGTGACAAAGTGAGACTCAATCTCGTTTAAGAAAAAATTATATATATATATATATACATACATACACACACATATACACACACACACTTTTAGGTCAAAAAATGTCAGCTTGTACTATTTAATATGCTAATTTAGTCATACACATTTAAAATAACAATAAGAGAAATTCATTTCCCCACCCCCCCCATACTCACCTCTCAACAGAGCATTTCTATTCTATTTTTCTTCACAAATATCTTTGACACCAATGTTTTTTTTATTCCTGGAGCCATTTTTTGAGTCATCAAGCAGATTCCCAAAGTAACTCATCCATACCCTTGGTTGTAAGATCCTGTCACTAGGATTTTCATCCTAAGCCACAAGCATCCATTTACCAAACACTGGATTTTCATTTGTTCTGTAGTGTGTATATTATGTGATTCAATATAATAACTTGCTGTCTTGCTTTTTCAAGTAATATTTAAAAGGCATGTTGATAGATAGATCCAGACCTTCCAATTGTTAGGACATAGCCCAGAAATTGTTTCACATTCTTGGTTTTTTTTCAAAAAATAAAGCAGCGCTATCAGGTTGCTTTCTTAAATATTGAAAACTAACACTGATTAAATTCCACGCTTCTGTGCCGTCCCCAAATTGTATGTTATTTTTCACAGTGAAGTCACTGAGAGACACTGGATCATATTGGAATCTCAATAAAAGCTCAAATATAAGGCCAGTCCTTCTTTTCTACAGTTTAATCTTGGGGGAGGGGGAACCTTGACCTAAATTTAGATATCTTTGGTAACTCCATGCAGGGAAGCCCGTGTCCATGGACTTCCTCCTGATTGCTGTCTTTTATGGCATTTGCTAGATGTGACAGTGAAGAAATAAGTGGGTCATTATCAGTGCTATACCGCTGTCCCCGAGGGAAACCCGGCCTATGTCCTACTGATAGATACTGTCAGCCTTAACATGTTCATGTATCAGAAATCATTTTATTTTTCTACACAAACAATATTTGCCATTGTGCTGCCGAATTGGAGTGACACAGAATCACACTGTGTTTATTTAGACTTAAAAGCCTAGAGGGCTTGTGGAGCTATGCTAAAAATGGCATGGAATGAGCACAAACAACTTCTTCACTCCGTGTATATTGATTTCTCCCTTGAGATCTTTTCTGTGTCCCTCTTGGATTTGTAGAAGTGTCAAACTTTAAAGTCAAACTTTAAGAAAATTACCTTTTATTTTCCCCCGGTAGAATAGCTAATACAATAGTTAGCATATTTATATTTTTGGAAAGTTCAGATGTGTCTGCTTTTGCAAATCATAGAATTGTGATAATTGGGAAAAATGATATCCATTAGAAACCCGTTTGTTAGGCCCTTTTACACGTTGCTGGTGAGAGTGCAAAGTAATATACAGTGATCTTTGATTTCAGAAGCCGCTTGTGTTTTAATTGTGATGCTTTTCTGTAAATGCAAAATTCTTATAACCTGAAATTTGTCTCCCTTGTATCTACTGTTGTTTCCAGGGCTGTTCAAAGACTTCCTTTTTCACATTTGCATTTCTTGAGTATCCTGTGGTTTTCATAATAAAAAGCAGCTTCTTCAGGGCTCCTGAGGGTGTGGAAGGCAGGTCCTTTGCTGGGCTGATTGCTCTTTTGGGGTCCTGGAGCTACCACACATCCTAGAGAGTAAAACTGGGAACAGGTGTACAGTTTCAGTCTCCTCACAGGACTTTAGGATGGTAGAATTGTTTAATAGTTTATAGTCACTGTGGTAGGATTTATCGGAAATTGCTCTTCCTTCTTGCTTTGGAAAAAATAATGTGTGATATTATAATCTTTGTTACTAAAAGCCTTCTTTTCTCTGTAGGATCAAAGTGCTTGACTTTGTTGGTTGAAATCCACCCTGTTAACAATGTGAAGGTTCTAAAGGCTGTGGATAGCTATATTTGGGTTCAGGTAAGTAAGCATGCCATTCATCACTTACCTCATTAATCAAAAGGTATGCAGCCTGGAGGAATTGGGGTTTACAAAGTACTTTCACTCTATCATTATTATATTTACTCCTCAGAACAGTCTTGTAGACTACTGTGGCTGGAAGTATCCGCTCTTTCTTTGCAAGCATGGAAATTAAGAACTCGAAGCTAGCTCCACCAACTCTGTCATGCTATCATTTGTTTCATAGTAGTGTAATATTTTCTCATGATAAAATATCAAATATTAAATATTTTCTCATAAAATATCAAATATTAAATATAATTAATATTTTCTCATGGTAAAATATCAAATATTATAAATTATTAAACACATTTAAGGGAAGCTTTAAAATGGTCTATGTAATGTATTTACATGGTTGACAGATTAAATATCTATGATTAAATGGCTTAATCCCTGAATTTATCAACTTCAAGAGTTGATGCAGAAACTGCATGTATAGTGTAGATGGCATAGATATAGTCAGTCCTCATTATTTGGAGATTCCATATTTGCAAATTCTACTACTCCTAAAATTTATTTGGAACGCCTAAATTAAACACTTATAGTACTTGGCCAGTTATGTGCAGATATATGCTGAGTGGTGAAAGAATTTGTCACCCAACATGCACATTCGCAATTGAGATTGAACATGGCGATGCCCTACCTTTTTTGTTTTAGCTCTCATACTAAAATGACGGTTGTTTTCACGGCCTAGTTCCATTTTTTGTGCTTTTTCCTGGTGATTTCATTGTTTAAACGGCTTCCAGGTGTAGCGCTGAGGCACTGTCTAGTGTTCTTAAGTGCAAGAAGACTGTCAGATGCCTTAGGGAGAAAATATGTGTTTCAGATAAGCTTCATTCAGGCATGAGTTACGGTGCTGTTGGCCATGAGGTTAAGGAGTGTCTTTAAATAGAAACACACAAAACAAAGTTATATACTGATCTATTGACAAACATATTGTGACTAGAGGCTTACAAGAATTTATCCTTGTTTGGGTTTGGATCATAATCCCAAAAGACAATCCTGAACAACATAATCCTAAATGTTGAAATCCTGAAAGATGAAAATCCCTGATGTCTAAAGTCCCAAAAGTCATAATCACAGGATAGTTAGGATACACGAGTGTCTATACTTTCAAAACTGTGTATGTTATTATTGCCTATTTTATTGTATACAGTGGACTATGAAGTGTTCTTTTGTGTTTTGCTTCTCAGATAATTCTTTTAAAAATGTCAGTACATCTTTTTTTTTTTTTTGAGACGGAGTCTCGCTCTGTCTCCCAGGCTGGAGTGCAGTGGCGTGATCTCCACTCACTGCAAGCTCCACCTCCCAGGTTCACGCCATTCTCCTGTCTCAGCCTCCTGTGTAGCTGGGACTACAGGTGCCCGCCACTGTGCCCGGCCAATTTTTGTATTTTTAGTAGAGACGGGGTTTCACAGTGTTAGCCAGGATGGTCTCAATCTCCTGACCTCGTGATCCGCCCATCTCGGCCTCCCAAAGTGCTGGGATTACAGGCGTGAGCCACCGTGCCCGCCGTCAGTACATCTTTTAAATAATTTTTAAAATTATTATCTTCCAGAATTATATTTTTGGGATTTTGATCTTTTGGGATTTCAATATTTAGGATATGGCATTTGGGACTGTGTCTTTCAGAATTATGATCAACTCCCTTTGTATTTTCCCTAGAAACAATGGTTCAGTATTCAGTATATAGCATTTGTGGTGATGTTACAGAACATAACTACTACAAATAATTTGAATCAACTGTATGTGATCATGCGGTGCTACAGCATAATTTCCTTTCGCCTAATTTCACATTTTGTTACAGGGTCAAAATATCGTTTCTTTTGGTCTAGCTGGAGTCAATCTGCACCACTCAAAGTGTCTGCCTTTCTGTCCCCCAAGCTACTACCAGCCTCCAGCCTATGGGCCTCCCTATTCCAGTGGGTTAGGTGAGAGGGTTGTCTCTGTCTGCCCAGGGTCCTCCCCTGTCAGCCAGTCCTTTCAGCTGCACATTTCCCAGCCACTCCTGACAGCACTGTGGGTCACTCCTCAATTCCAGACATGGCCTAGCCTGCAGCTCCCAAGCTGCATTCCCCTACCCTCAGGAAGCTACTCTGTCTACACTGTCATCAGTGTGGGGTGGCTGGGGGACAGAGTACACTTCCCTTTTCTGGTCTGTTCTTTGGCTTCCTCAGCATCTTGTTAGAGCCATATAGATGGTGGAGACTGAAGGATTGGGGTAACTAAAGGGAATTGGAACATAGAAAGGGGAAAAGTTTTTAAAAGCAAGTGGTTGTATACATTGCAAATCTATTTAAAACTACCAGAAATTGTATATACTAAAGTGGTTAAAATGGTAAATTTTATGTTATGTGAACTCAGTTTAAAAAAAGTGGCTGGGTGCGGCGGCTCATGCCTATGATCCTAGCACTTTGGGAGGCTAAGGAGGGTGGATTGCCAGAGCTCAGGAGTTTGAGACCAGCCTGGCCAACATGGCGAAACCCCATCTAAAAATATAAAATATATAAAAATTAGTACTAAAAATACTAAAAATATAAAAATTAGCCAGGCATTGTGGTGCACTACTGTAATCCCATCTACTCAGAAGGCTGAGGTGGGAGAATCGCTTGAACCTGGGAGGCGGAGGTTTCAGTGAGCCAAGATTGTGCCATTACACTCCAGCCTGGGCAACAGAGCAAAACTCCATCTCAAAAAAAAGAAAAAAAAAAAAGTTAAAAGTACGTGGAACAGGACAGCATCTATAGGCCAAAGGAAAGTTCCCCACCCAAATAAAGTAAAACTTGTACTCATTCTGTGGACTCATCTCAGTCCCTAGCCCTGCCTCCTGCCCCTGTGTCTATGCCTCTGGAGAGAGAAACTCCTCCAAACACCAGTGGCAAATCCCCACCTTCTCCCTCCTGCCTCTAGAGAAATGACATCTACTGTCCACTGAGTTGGTCTTGCCCTGGGATCAATTTCCTTTTTCTTATAAAAACATCCATGGTGATCTCCAGTAGCACATTTCCCTAACTCTGCATGTGTAGTCTTGACCACCTACACAGAGGAGGACAGTGGCAGGTGGGGCTTGGATCCCAATCCGGGACCCTTTGAGTGTTCCCTTTCAGCATGAGGTGTGTCTTCAAGATAGTTCCAGTGGGTAATTCCACACCCTCTACACACCTACACTACAGACCTCCAAAGACCAATATTCATTCTAAGTCTAGCTCCTTATTTGTGAAGGTAAATTTTCCTAAATAAATATAATCTGCTGATTCACGAAGTAACTCATCCATACCCTTGGTTGTAAGATCCTGTCACTAGGATTTTCATCCTAAGCCACAAGCATCCATTTACCAAACACTGGATTTTCATTTGTTCTGTAGTGTGTATATTACGTGATTCAATATAATAACTCACTTACTGTCTTGCTTTTTCAAGTAATATTTAAAAGGCATGTTTATAGATAGATCCAGACCTTCCAATTGTTAGGACATAGCCCAGAAATTGTTTTACGTTCTTGGCTTTTTTCAAAAAATAAAGCAGTGCTCTCAGGTTGCTTTCTTAAATATTGAAAACTAACACTGATTAAATTCCACGCTTCTATGCCATCCCCAAATTGTATGTTATCACCTTGAGTGCTTTTGTAGAGCTGTGTCTGAAGCCTGTCTGCTTCTGGTTTCCAGGCCTTACTCTAGGAACACCTTATAATAGAAAGAAAAACAACACCTACCTAAATGGGACTTTAAAAATAACATTTTCCCTGATTGTCACAGGAAAACTAGGCAGAGGTTTAGAGGTTGGCAGTTACACCTCTTCAGCACCTCAGTCCATGTCACATTCCTAAGCAGGCATGCCCTGGCCACCTCTGTAGAGCTGGAGGCCATACCATCTTCCGTAGGAGCAGATATCTCCATATTTTGAGGCCCTGAACGTTTGTGCTCCTATCCTGTATGTGGTGTCATTCATCTCTGCTTTTCCTCAACTCCGGTATACAAAGTATCTTGTTTGATGTGCGACATTTTCCAAATTATGAGACGGTTAGTTCTGTATTATTTTTGTAGCTGAATTTTGCATTGCTATTTTATAATTTTGACTTTATTGCTCTGAAGCATATGTTTTGCTTTTCATTTCTAAAAGGGAACTCAACTATAAATGTTCCAAAAATTGACTAGTACTATTTTTAATCTGATATTATGCAAATTTAGGACACTAGGAAATAATAAAAAATTGTCCTAAGTTTAGTCTGACTAATGACTGAGAGATTGGGACATAAAAGTTATGTCCTTTTATATTATTTTCAAGTTTTGGGTGAGGAAAAGAACAAAATTCACGGGTCTTTCATGCCGCAAAATAAAACGACTGGTTTACAGTTGCCCTTTTGAGTCATCCTGTGACCAATTTTTCCTCATTATCACAGTTGACGGGGTCAGGACTTGTGTTGCTGGCAGCCTGCTTTGTCCTGCAAACAGACACGTAGTGGTGGGCTCATATGGGAGAGCACAGAGGAGGAGGAATGGGGTATACTTAAGCCTTTTCTTCCTGGTGACAGTCGTTCTGTGCTTTCAGGCTTGTAAATCCTCAACTCGTGTGACACCATGACTCACTGTTCTTTCTTGACAAGTTCTGGTTATGTTGTGCTTTGTCTCTTGGATGTGGGACTTTGGAAGTTGTCGTGGGGAATATGTTTGCTTGGCTCTCAAATTATATACTAGGTTTAGTTGCACAAAGACTATGTTGATGTGTGTGTGTGTGTGTGTGAAATAGAACATTCTGTATAAATGTTGTTTGCATTATTTCTGATTGGTTTCAGAATCAAATATTCTAGATAGGAAGCACCATCCCTAGAAATAGCTTCAACTTTAACATTTACTGTTTATTTTACTTTATTTTTAGACAGAGTCTTGCTCTCTATCACCCAGGCTAGAATATAGTGGCATGATCTTGGCTCACTCCAACTTCCACCTCCTAGGTTCAAGTGATCCTTCCGCCTCAACCTCCTGAGTAGCTGGGACTACAGGCACGTGCCACCACACTTGGCTAATCTTTTGTATTTTTTGTAGAGGTGGGGTCTTGCCATGTTGCCCAGGCTGGTCTTGAACTCCTGAGGTCAAGTGATTCACCTGTCTTGGCTTTCTAAAGTGCTGGGGATACAGGTGTGAGCCACTGTGCCCAGCCAGAAGCCTTACTGTTTAAATAAGTGAAGATAGTGTTGTATTTGAGATCAATTCCCCTCTGGAAAGCTGAGGTCCTGACAGTGTTCTGTTTTCTTGCTTGCTTTGACCTGCAATGTGTGTGTGCAGGTGATTCCCCTAAACTCTTCTGTGATTCCCAGTTTCTTCAATGGTATGTAATAGTACAGTCATCAAGCACAACTTTGGAAATACTTGTTCAAGCAAGGTAGTTGCTTACAATTATGATTAATTTCTTTTTTACAGTTTCTCTACCCACACTTTGAAAGTCATCCTCTTCCAGAGAACCATCTGTTACTGATTTCAGAAGAGAAATGTAAGTGTATCTTTAGGTGGAATATGGGAATTTCATGAATGGCATATCATCTCCTAGTGTGGGACATGATTGAATCTTCTAGATATCCACCTGCCATTGCCGAGGGTCCACTGAACTTTGATGTCCATATGAGACCTGGAATTCCTTGGGAAGGACTTTTCCTTTGGCCCCCAAGTGTTGTTCCCTTTGGCTCTGTTCAGCTTTCTCATCCTGGGAATGATGGGCTCTTGCATACATGCATTTGCAATTTAGTCCCATGGTAGAATGTTTGTAGAACAGGTCATTTTTGTCATTTTTAGTTCATTCATCTTTTGGGTGTCTGTCACAGTTGTCATTTTTAGTTCATCTGTCTTTTGGATGTCTGTCACAGTGGATAACTATAATATGGAGATGCTTGGATGGAGAGAGGGGAAGTTTATAGTAGCTAAAAGAATCCCATGGCAGAACTTAAGACCTACTAACTTAGACAAATTCAGGTAGAGGCAAATAAGTTTAGGACATAAAAGGCTATGTCCTTCCATGATGATTTCAAGTTAGGAGAGGGAGAGGAAAGACAAAATTTACTAGTGGAGTTTGTAAGCTGTCTTTCGCATTACAAGATGAAACTGCTAGTTTATAGTTGGAAGGACAGGCTTGAGGGGTAAGGCTTTGTTCAGTGTCTAAGCTCTTGTTCAGTTTTGTAACTAGGACCAGCAGAAGGTAAATATGGCTGAATTCCAATTGTTACTGATAGAAAGGGACCATCTACACAGATTGTCTTTAGTGTTCAGGGTTTTGTTCAAGTGAAATTGACTGCTATTAAAATGCTTCCCCAAAATGTCTCGTATAATGAGCTTTTATCTGGTATGTTCACACAAACAAGTGTTTGGTATTTGGGAATTGGAGATAAACTCTGCTACGTAAGCCCTTGTTAGCCCTATACAACACTGATGGTATAGGGAAGCCAAGTACTTGCTGAGGGAACCCAGGGAAGCAGGTGGGCTAAATGCTTCATGTATTGTTGATATTGAGGAGCAGAATAAATGCAGGACTTGAAATTAACTGTAAAGGGAAGATGGAGAAAAATGGGTTTTAAAAAGTTTTTGAACCTCTATTGTGAGGTTACAGTTTGTGATAATGTTGTTTTTATGGCCAGTTGTTCAATCTGCATTGCTTTTATAACACTGTTTTTACAAGTGTTAGGCAAAAATAGTACTCATATGTTTCCTTAAAGTTAAATTATCTTTCTCTGTTTTTCTTTTAAAGATATTGAGCAATTTCGTATCCATGTCACCCAAGAAGATGGAAATAGAGTGGTAAAGATTTGAAACTCTTTTCGCCTCATAGTTTTTGTTCCACAAAGAACTACATTACTAGACTGCTAAAGAAAATTAATGTTATTGATATGTAATGTTTTCTTTATTTGATGACTTTCAAAGTATAGACTTGTTGTTCTAATGTGTGAAATGATACAAATATATATGAAGTTAATTATCCCATTTTTCTCTATCTCAACCCTCAATCTCAGTATCCTGAAGAAGCTGATAACAGCCTGTGTATCTTTCCACAGCTTTTACCTTGCTCGTGCAAACCTATGTAAGGTTGTATGTGGGGATTCAATTGTTTTTACCAAAGTAGAATCATAATACATAAATTTACCTGCTGCTTTTGTGTTTGCTTTTGCTTAGCAGGTAAAAAGATCAGGAGTATCCCTATGGGTTACTAAAATAGAGATGTAACTAATTGGTTATTTACTCTAATTTTTATATGTACATATATGCATATCATGGGATGATACCATATGTTTATACCATATATACAATCATACTATATATCATACCATATATGGGTTTCATAGAGTATAATTTTTTTGCTTGTTTTCCACATGTACCTTTTTTTTTTTTTTAAATCTCTTTTGTTCACAGCCTGGTATGTATCATACTTTTCTCCATACTAATACTAATCTCCTACCCCCACCTCTGACCCACCCAGGGGCTTATTATCCATTTCTTACTCATTCAGCTTTGTGGAATTACCTACAAGTAAACTAGAATAGCTCCAATTCAGTCTCTTTAGAAGTAGATAATGGTCCCTGCTATGGATAGACATTCACTAAATTGCCAGTTTTTTGTTTTTGCTTTTGAATTATAAATCATCTTAAACTTTTTTTCCTATAGCCTTATGTACTGGTACATATATTTATTTGAGCTAAATCCTCAGGGATGGAGTGTTTGATGGGTACATCCATTTAATAAATTCCAACAGATTTTTTCAGGTTGCTTTCCAAAAAATTTCTAACAGTTGACAATGTTTGAAGCAAAATTTGAGAGTACATTTTCCCTCAATTCATATCATGAAAAGGTATCCTTACCTTTTAAAAAATTTCCAATTTGATGAGTTTAAGTTGATAGCATATTATCTTAGTCTGTATCTCCCTTAATATTAATGCATTTCACCATCTTTTCCTCAGCGTACTTGCTATTTGATTTGCTTTTTCAAAAATTGTTTAGTTGTATCCTTATCTATTTTTCTACTGGGCTGTCTTTTTCTTGATAATTTATATAGGTTCTTAATATGTTACTGATATTAAAAATGATTTTCTTCAATATTTAGTCTGCATCAAAATTGTCTCTGAAGATTTATTGTTTCTCTGAAGATTTTAAAGTTAAATGAACAAATTGAAACAGAAAATGGCACTTATAAATTGTGTACCAGCTATTGAAAGCCTTGAATCAAGAATCCTGGCTGGAAAATTGCCAGGAGAAAGTGTGTCACTGAAGCTCTGGGCTACCATTGTCCTGCAGGGGCTAAGTGGATGGGAGCACAAGGACAGACAGGGCCAGGGGTCAGAAGAGGGTCAAGCCCAGGAGGAAAGATCAAGGCTGAATCCCAAAGCTAGTGATGAGAAATTAGAAGAGAAATAAATAAGCAAGTTGGGGTCAGGAACTGGGAATGAGCATAGACAGGGGACTGACTGGTTAGAAGAGGGCTTGAGAGCAGAGAGAGAGAGGCGGACAGACACACACTGGGAAGAGTGATGGAGAGGACACCTGTCAGCAGCCCAGAAAAGATTCTGCCATTCAGGATGGTACAGCTTTAGCATTCCTTAATTCACATGTGTTCTTCCAAGAAGTACTTCTGCCCTCATTTTTAAAGGCTTTGATGATAGCTTCATACAGCATAAGTATAAGACTATCTCTATCATGCAGGGATGTTGCAAAGAATATGCAATTCCACATATTCTTCGCAACATCCCTGCATGATAGAGATGGTATTAGGCTTATCCCTATTTTTACAGAGAAGACAGCAGCCAAGACTCACAGAGGTGAGGTGACTCTAGAGAGGAACAAAATTGAGATTTGAACCTGGGTATGCTACAATCTGACATTCATGTTCTTGTTAGTACATACCTTTACCCGGAATGGTTCTCAAATCTACTCCAACTCAACAAATTTCAGAAAAATGATTGCCCAAAGTTTAGAGACAGATAGGTCCTCTTGGATCTTTTCTCTGGCATCACTTTCCTCTTGTCTAAATGTGATGGACAGGGTAAGCAGGAAATAGTGGTTTACAACTCTTTATGCCACATGGTTCCCCTCAAGTTCCAAGTTACCATGGGTGAAGAAATCCCTGTGAGGATTAAGGAGAGTTTAAGCGTGAACATGGACCAGTCTGGTGTTTCTTTTTTCTTCATTTCTTCTACCCCAAGCTGTCTTTATTCTTTACTCTTTACTCATCTATCTCAATGTAGATTCCTTTTGCTTAATAAGCATTTTGAGGAAAGTTAATTCTTAACTGCTTCTGTTAAATTATTTTGAGGTCAGCTGATGCACTGAAAGGGCACTGGGAGGATTCCAGGACATAGATTCCAGACCTTGCTGAACTAACTATGCGGCCTAATCTAAGTGCTGAGAGCCTCAGTTTTCTTACCTGTTAAGGGATTGAATTGGATGGTTTCTAGAATCTCCTGATTTTAAAGTTCCATAGTTCTCACTTTGCTACTTAGTAACCAAATATTTTATACTTATAATATCTTTGGCAATTTACTCTTGTACACCTTATTTCATTTTCTGCCTTTTGTTTTGTTTTGTTGTTGTTTTTATTATACTTCATGTTCTAGGGTACATGTGCACAACGTGCAGGTTTGTTACATATGTATACATGTGCCATATTGGTGTGCTGCACCCATTAACTCATCATTTACATTAGGTATATCTCCCAATGCTATTCTTCCCCTCTCCCTCCACCCCACAACAGACCCTGGTGTGTGATGTTCCCCTTCCTATGTCCAAGTGTTCTCATTGTTCAATTCCCACCTATGAGTGAGAACATGTGGTGTTTGGTTTTCTGTTCTTGCGATAGTTTGCTGAGAATGATGGTTTCCAGCTGCATCCATGTCCCTACAAAGGACATGAACTCATCTGTTTTTATGGCTGCATAGTATTCCATGCAGGCATAAAAAAGGATTTTTTTCTTTTTTTGAGATGGAGTCTTGCTCTGTTACCTAGACTGGAATGCAGTGGTGTAATCTCGGCTCACTGTAACCTCCATCTCTTGGGTTCAAGTGATTCTCCTGCCTCAGCCTCCCAATTAGCTGGGATTACAGGTGTGCACCACCATGCCTGGCTAATTTTTGTATTTTTTAAGTAGAGATGGGGTTTCACCATGTTGACCAGGCTGGTCTCGAACTCCTGACCTCAGGTGATCCACCTACCTCAGCCTCCCAAAGTGCTGGGATTACAGATGTGATCCACTGTGCCTGGCCCATTTTCCGCCTTCTGAACAAACATTCCTTGAGCACTGTTACATGCTAGAAACAATCAATGCATTGGTAATAGAAACGTGTTGTAGAAGAGTGTGTACTCTTTGCAGGAGGCTTATAGCATTAATTAAAATGTAATTGTCATAGAAGCATGCCAGTGCACCATGGGAAAACAGGTGAGGATTATATTACATCTTGGGAATGTGAGGGAAGGCTTTGTGTAGAACACAATGTGTAAGTCAGGCCTTGAAGAATGAGTAGTTAAGTATTGCTGAGAGATGGGCAATATCATCGTACTCATCATGGGAGACATTAAGGTGAGAGGCATGCCCAAAGCTGCATGGTTGGTTTATGGCCAAACTGGGGTCATTGTCTACTACTTTCCACTGCCAGGCCTGAGTTTTTCCTTGGCATCACAGCCTTTGTCTTTGGTAGTGGAGGGTTCTTGTCTGCAGAGGCTTGACTTGAGAGAGTTAGGTACAGAACAGTAAGTTCCGAATCTTCTATTAATGCAGCTATTGATTTGTGGGAGGTGTGGTGTTGTCTTCAACAGCCTCAGCCTGTCTGCTAAACTAAGAGCAATAATACAATCATATATTATAAGTGGGAAGAAGAGGAGGCAGTGAAATGATGTCTTAAAACATTTCTGGAAAGACTGTGTGTGCTAGGGGTGGGGAGCTTCTAACAGTGAACTGTGGAAATATGTACATGTATCATAAAGATAGACATGGAAAATAATTATGAATTCCAGATATGTTCTCCTTTAAAAGTTATTCATACCTTTTTTTTTTTTTTTTTCATTTTTAGGTGATTAAAAATTCTGGCCATCTCCCGAGAGACAGAATAGCTGAGGATTTCGTTTGGGCTCAGTGGGATATGTCAGAACAGAGATTATACTACATTGACCTGAAGGTAAAAAAACTAGTTCATGGACACTCCTTTTTTTTTTTTTTAAACAAAAATATTAATTTTTTTAGAGACAGGGTCTTGCTCTCTTGCTGAGGCTGGAGCCCAGTGGTGTGATCATAGCTCACTGCAGCCTTGAACTCCAGGGCTCAAGTGATCCTCCCACCTCAGGCTCCTAAAACATGTATTACAGGCATGAGCCATAGTGTTGGCCCCAGCACTTTTTTTTATAAGAACAATTTGATTTTGACATTATTACTGCAGTTCACTAATTACTACATTTTCATTGATGGAAATAGTCAGTGAAGTTTTATTAAACATAATGATGAAAAGATTTTCGTAATTGTTTGCTTCTTGACTGCTTCCTTTTCTTTTTTTCCTGGTTTTTAAATAAATATGCCATTCTGTTTTCTCTTTTAGAAATCAAGGAGTATCTTAAAATGTATCCAGTTTTATGCTGATGAGAGCTATAACTTAATGGTAAGTCCAGAAAATGATCACACTACAGGAAAGTTTATGATACATTACTCTTTTTTTTTTTTTTTTGAGATGGAGTCTTGCTCTGTCGCCCAGGCTGGAGTGCAGTGGTGTGATCTCAGCTCACTGCAAGCTCCACCTCCTGGGTTCACACCATTCTTCTGCCTCAGCCTCCCGAGTAGCTGGGACTACAGGTGCCCACCACCCTGCCTGGCTAATTTTTTTGTATTTTTAGTAGAGATGGGGTTTTGCCGTATTATCCAGGATTATCTGGATCTCCTGACCTCGTGATCCGCCTGCCTCGGCCTCCCAAAGTGCTGGGATTACAGGCGTGAGCCACCACCGAAACATTATCCTCCTTTAAGAGAATTGTTATTATAAGCAGCATTTTAGCATTCCTGATGTTTGTGTTAGTCACTCGTATGAGCAAGTAAAATTAGTTCTTGCCATCTCCAGGCTTCCACTCTATAACAAATCCAGTTCATTAGGTCCTTAAAAGAACACACACCAGAAATGTCCGCTAACTGAATGCTTCACATCAAAGAAACACAATAGAAGGTATTAGGTTGGTGCAAAAGTAATTGCGGTTTCTAATCATTTAAAAGTAATGGCAAGAACTGCAGTTACTTTTACACCAACCTAATAATTTTTGGGGTCTGTAAGAGATAGCTTTAAGGGGTTACAAGTTACTTGACCCAAAAGGACTTGTGAGGATGGTGGATTTGAGAATAAAGAGACAAGTCAATGAGAGGGTATAGTTTAACCAAAATCTAGCATTACCCCTGAAAAAGCTATCTGGAACATTAGCATTGTGTTGCATCGATGGAAAAAAAAAAAAAAAAGCTTCTAAAAATAGGAAAATTTAAATTTAAGAATTTGAATTTTTAAAAAGATTTTTAAAAAGTTAGCATTGTGGTGAAGAGTCCTTAGTATCTTTGTGATGGGCAATACAGTGTTGTTTTGGTTTTTTTTTGTTTTTTTGTTTTTTTCTTTTTTAGACAGAGTCTCACTCTGTTGCCCTGACTGGAGTGCAGTGGCATGATCTCTTCTCACTGCAACCTCTGCCTCCTGGATTCAATCAATTATCCTGCCTCAGCCTCCCTAGTACCTGGGATTACAGGCACCTGTCACCATGACCAGCTAATTTTTGTATTTTAGTAGGGATGGGATTTCACCATGTTGGCCAGGCTGGTATTGAACTCCTGACCTCAAGCAATCCACTTGCCTTGGCCTCCCAAGGTTCTGGAATTACAGGTGTGAGCCACCATGCCGGTCTGTTCTTGAGTAGGACTAATGTTGCTGTCTAATACAGATTGTTATGCCGTTGCAAGAATTACACTTACCCATCCTGCGCTTCTGTTGGCTCATCTACTCTCCTTCTAAAGACACCCAGTCTTTCCTTTCTTACTCAGTCATCTATGTCTTGTAAAAGATGGTTGCTTCCCATTGGTCTATTGTACAACCTGTTTTTGATATTCAAATCTAAGACAAAGTTTGTCAAGCATTAACTCTTTAAGAAATAAATAAACATCAAGCTCATGATTGTATGTAAACTCCAGAGTATTTTCAATGGACTTTCTATGCAATGGATTTGGAGTATAACCTCTGAAGATAATGATGGTTACATTTCATTATTAGGGAAGCACAATATTTTTCTGGTTTACTTGGGCTTGCTCTGGTTTTCAGAACTGTCATCACTTTCATTGTGGGTTCATTTTCTTCTGATTTTTTTGACAGTTTGAAGTACCCTTGGACGTATCATTAAGCAACTCGGGATTTAAGTAAGTTATTCATAGGTCGTTACTAATTTTTATAGATACTTGTGGGCAAAATGATTATATTTATTCCTACTTTATGCTATGCAGATAAAAAGAGAGTTTGATATACTGTGTCCATCTTTTTTTGTATTCCCATTCTCCATAGCAAATACAAACAACTTTATCAAGCATGAACCCAGGATTTTACATATAAAGTCAATTGTATTGATTTTCTTAGCCATTTATTTCTGTAGTCCATCTCCATTTATTTTGATATATGGATATACCCTTCTCCCTGTGATTAAATAGAAGGATTCGATGGGTCAGAGAGCTACACTGAGAATCAAACATCGAAACCCTTTTTATTGCCATCAAAGAGGATGTCACAGGTCAATCCACTTGTAGCTCAGTTGAGTTTATTGTTTTTTTTCTGTTTTCCTTTTTACACAAAAGACAAGGGATTTTCCTTTTTCCACTCTATTTTACATGTAGCGGAAACATGAGATGCTTCTGAAAAAGTAAGCATAAGGCCATCAATGTGTAGAAGACATGAAGATCTTTCTAAATTAGAGTAATGATGATAATCCTGAACTGTTAAGTATTTCACTAGCTTTATTTCGTCATATATGAACATTTAGCTGTGCTTACTTTGAAACTAGTATGTGCATTACTCTATATCAGAAAAGTTATAAAAATGTAAGATGAAAGTAATATTTTTCCTTATCATTAGGCTAATGCCATTTATATACCATGTATTTTGAAAAAACTACAGAATTTATTAACCAAAAAAAAGTTATCTACTTAAATTTCTCAGGAATGTGTTTCCATTTCTGTGGGTATATTATTTAGTGGTTACTCACATCCTTTATGAAGGGATGTATTTTTAAATGCATACAATAATTTCTCATTCTTTGTGTTCTTAGACTTGTCAACTTTGGATGTGATTATCATCAAGACCGAGAAAAATTATCGAAACACCTGACTCTGTGTGTTTTTACCAACCGTACAGGTAAACTAGGGTTATATTTATCAATTTATTCAACTGTACTTGAATTCTAGACAAAATTTACTCATCCTTTAGCTATGTGGAGTCTGAATATAGAACAGATCTACATTTTTATGTTGGTGATCATATGGATTGTCATATATCAAATCATCTTCATTAATTTTAAATATACACTGTCTATATTGAGGAAGCCACAGTTGTTATTAACAGCAGAATTTTTCTTCTAGTAGTTATTATTTGTATGGTTCTAACAGAGAAGATGGATTTGTATTTAACCAATCTACATTTTCTCACCTGCTTCATCTTTTAACAAATGGCAAACAGCGATAGCTGTGCTTTCTGGGTCAGGCTTACTGATGTGTTGGGTTCTAAACTTGTGTACCTGGCTTTAAGAGCCATGCTGCAGCCTAGTGATGTTAACAATCAGAGCTTGACATAAAGTTATTAATGTGAAATATTTTGTTCCTTAATACCAGTTTTTATAGATAGAAAAAAAGCAGAGGGAAAAGAAGAATACCTAAAGATGAGAGAAGATGAATATGATTACATTCAATAAATCTGGTGAAAAACTGCTCATTAACCTTAATAATCATCTAAATAATCAGCTCTGATAACTACATGTAGTAGCCATTTTTAATATCTCAACTTTAATGGACATTTACTACTTGAGTTAAGTAGCATTTGGACTAAAATTGTATTCCTTTGAAGTCAAATTATTGTGGGATATTCACCCATTAGGCCAACATGTATTGAGCACTTACTGTTTGCTAGGTGTTGGGGATATGATAAGTAAAACTGCCCTAATCTTTATTAGCGTAAAGGTTACTATTTGGCGCAGATTTTAGACATTACACAAGTGCACACTTAGTATTTAAATAGAATCATATTATGAATGAGCATTATAGAAAGTCATGAAAACTTATGATGGAGGTTTAATAGAAGATACTAGTATCTTCAACCATGTTCTAGTTCAGCCAGTCCATCCTTGTTTCTGCCTCCTTCCAAGATATTCCATCCCATTCCATTCTTAGTCCTGAAAATTGCCCCCTTTCCCACTTCATTCCTGCATAATCCATTCTCCCTTTTCCTGTCCACCTCAGGTATCCCTCAGCTGTACTCATCCCTTCATGCACCAGTCCTAGAGAGCTCAAGGAGGTGGTATTTTCAGTGGAGACTTGAAGGTTATGTATGAACTAAGACCATGTCAGTGAAGTAGAGTGAGTGTGAGAGAGAAAGCTGGAGAGAGAGGCAGGGGCCAGGCCATATGGGACCTTGTAGATCATGGGAGGATTTTAGACTTTATCCTAAGAATGATGAGAAGTCACTGAAGGGTGTGTTTTGTTACTATACAATTTATTTTGAGAATGCACAAGCTCACTGTAAAGTTCAAAAATACAGTGAACATCCATGTACCTTTTACTTATACAATCATATTTATAGTATTTGCTTGATCATTCTCACTATATATATGTATCGTTTTATTTTTTGACCAAGTCCATTCAAAAGTAGGTTGCAGACATCATAACACCTAACCACTAGATAATTTAGCACACACCTCCTTTGATTAAGGACACTTCTATATAATCTCTGTTCCCTTATTACTGAAATAAATTATCACATTAGTCAATAAACTTTATTTTTCTATTCAAATTTTCATAATTTCTTCAAAAATGTCATATATATGTATATATGTGTGTATATATAAATAAATATGTATGTATATAACTTGTAAAGTCAGGATTCCATCAAGATTCATGCATTACATTTGGCCATTTAAATCTTCATAGTCTGTTAATGTACAACAATTCCTACGTCCTACTCCCTGCCTTTCTTTTCATTGACATATTGAAGAGTCCAGCCCATTTGTCTTGTGGAATGATCCACATTCTGGATTTATCCAATTGTTTACTTACATAGGCATTTAACTTTTTCCTCTATACATTTCCTGTAAATTGGAAGCTCCGCACAACTGAGTAAAGGCACAGTTAGACATAAGTTAAGCATTTTTAGTGAGAATACTTCATAGGTGATGTTGTGAACTTCGCTTTTATCAGATCAGGAGGCCTATAATGTCAGGATGTCTTACTGTTAGTGATGCTAAGTCTGGTCGTTTGGTTAAGTGGTAACCACTGTATGTCTCCCTTATGAAGGCACATTTTAACCTCTGAATTAGTAATTTGTAGGAGGGTACTTTGTCACCATGTGACTATTCTATTCTCAGCTTTTCACCTGTCAGTTTTAGGATTCACTGATACTCCTTCACCAAAGCATCTATGCAGGCAGTGACATGATTAGATACATATTTTCAAAAGATCACTGTGGCTGCTATATGGAGGATGGATTGGGTCAGGTACAGTGACTTACGCCTGTAATCCCAGCACTTTGGGAGGCCAAGGCAGGTGGATCACCTGAGGTCAGGAGTTTGAGAGCAGCCTGGCCAACATGGCAAAACCCCATCTCTAGTAAAAATACAAAAAATTAGCTGGGTGTGGTGGCTCATGCCTGTAGTCCCAGCTACTCAGAGGCTGAGGCAGGAGAATCACTTGAACCCAAGAGGCAGAGGTTGCAGTAAGCTGAGGTCATACCACTGCACTCCAGCATGGGCAATAGAGTGAGACTCCGTCAAAAAAAAAAAAAAGATGACAAAAGATGGAGGATGGGTTGGAGGAGGCAAGAGAAAAAGTGGGAAGATGAGCAGTTAAGTCTAGTCCTACATTTGAAATAAGGGTGAACTAGGATGGGCAGTACAGGTGAAAAGATCTAGATGGGATTGGGATGCATTTTAGAGATGAAATTAAGATAATTTGCTATAAATTACACGGAAGAGGAATGGTTTTCAGGTTTCTGGCATCGGCAAATGAGTGAACAGTAGTGTAGTTTACTGAGGTATAGGGGTTTTGATGGAGCTTAGGAAGATGGTGAATTTTGTTTTGGACATGTTGACTAAAAGATCTGGAGCTTAGAAGAGGGGTCAGGACTGGCAATGAATAAATGTGGAAACTGTTAGAATATAGCTGGCATTTGAAGCCATGGGTGGGGGGAGTATTTGGTCAGGAGGGAAGACACTTATGAATAAGATCTGGGAACATAAATATATAAAGGTTAGGTGGAACATCCAAAGGAAAAGGAAAAAAGAATGGAGAGAGAGAAAGGAAAAACCAAAACAAGTCTGGTATTGTAGTAGCTGAAGGCACAGGGTAGTTTCACAAAGAAATGACTGAATAGGTAGTGAGAGGTGGAGTCCACTGTGTCTAGTAGCATGAAGATTACTGTGAGCTGTTTGTGTTGTGGAATTGAGGTGAAATCTTGACTATGCTGGGTTAAGTGGCATATGAGAATTGAAAAAAGTCACAGCAGCATGTGTAGATGTGAGAGAGGCAGCAGCTGGACAGGAAAATAGGATTTAGGGAATATTTTAAGACAGTAGAGACTCTAGGATGTTTGAATGCTTACAGCATATGTTGAGTGGAGAGGAAACAGGACAATACATAGCAGAGAGGAATAACTGGTACAGTGAATTTGCTTAGAAGGTGGAATGGGATCCAGAGCTCACATGGAGGGATCATGGTGGGTTCTTCCCTGGTACTTTGCTTTATTTATTTATGAATGAGGCGGAGTCCTGCTCTGCTCTGTTGCCCAGGCTGGAGTGCAATGGAGTGATCTCAGCTCACTGCAAACTCCGCCTCCTGGGTTCAAGTGATTCTCTTGCCTCAGCCTTCTGAGTAGCTGGGATTACAGGCACACACCACCATGACTGGCTAATTTTTTTTTTTGTATTTTTAGTGGAGACAGGGTTTCACCATGTTGGCCACACTGGTCTCAAACTCCTGACCTCAGACGATCCACCCACCTCAGCCTCCCAAAGTACTAGGATTACAGGTGTGAGCCACCGCGCCCAGCCCCTGGTACTTTGCTTTAAATCTGTTGGATATGAACAATCATTTTAGGCTTTAAACCTGTGTGGCTTTTTAATTCCTTTTTATATTTCCACAGGCATTTCTCATGACCATTACTAGCTGTAAGTTATAAATGGGGCTAATTATGACGTATTTAATAAAATGTTAGGTTTATCTGACATAAAATGTGGAAGAGTCTGTTTTTTCCCCTTCTCAGCAGTGTGTGGAAGGGTAGAAAACAAACTTCACTCTTCATAATCAGCTTTGAAAAAATAAAAAAAAAACCTGTTTCAAATGAGATGCTTCCAGATTTAAGATGAAACAAGCCAGAGAAGCAACCTTTTGTTTTTTGACTAATAAATTGTTCATGTGTTTCCCATATTACTCTTCAAAAGTGTTTTTTTTTTTTTTTTTTTTACCTTTGTTGTTAAACAAAATCTATTCGAGCAAAATAGGATTGGAGAAGGAAGCAAAGAGTCTAAGCTACATGTGACTCCCTCTATAGTAGAAAGCTGAATTCTCCAGTGGCATGGAGGCCAGAAACTGGTTCAGGAAAGGAAAGCTGATAGACTTAGGCCCTTATACAAACTTACTTCAAGTATTTACATTAATGATGATGATATAATAATATTTGACATTTTGCTGTCACATTTTGGTCATCAGAAGCTATTTTGTCCTTTCAGCATTACTTTTTACATTCTTTTTTTTTCTGAGACGGAGTCTCGCTCTGTCGCCCAGGCTGGAGTGCAGTGGCCGGACCTCAGCTCACTGCAAGCTCCGCCTCCCGGGTTTACACCATTCTCCTGCCTCAGCCTCCCAAGTGGCTGGGACTACAGGCGCCTGCCACCTCGCCCGGCTAGTTTTTTTGTGTGTTTTTTTAGTAGAGACGGGGTTTCACCGTGTTAGCCAGGATGGTCTCGATCTCCTGACCTCATGATCCGCCCGTTTCGGCCTCCCAAAGTGCTGGGATTACAGGTTTGAGCCACCGCGCCCGGCCCTACTTTTTATATTCTTGAAAACATTTGTCCTGAATTTCCCAACACTAAGAAATAAAGACGGCTGTCTTCCAAGGAACTAGAGGTTACGATCTGGGTGATGGGCGTGCTCAGGAGATTGGTGGTGGGCAAAAGTGCTGCTGCCACTGCTGCTGTCAGGCCACTTGTGTATTATTTAACATGAGTTTATATAGATTTTTCGAATAAAAAGGATAAATCAGACTTTCTAAGCATTGAAAGCATATCTTACTATTTCCCTGTCTAAAAGTCAACTCTGAAGCTGTAGTGCTGTCGTGTGTTCTAAGTCAGTGGCTGTAATTCTTTCTCGTGCACCACCTATTGGGAGGGTAGTGAGTAGGAAAGTGTGTAAATTCTCCTTCCTATTCATATAACTGCAAGAGTTGCTCTTCACAAGTTCCCATATTAGGCCTATGTTTTAGCATTTTATAGAGCTTTTAAATAATTGCTCCAATGAGATAATTTCCCTTGGAAAACTTTGTCCATGATAGTTTTCATTGTCCAAATGATTTCCCCAAGGCTAGCCAACGTTGAGATGTTATCTTCATCATTGATGAATTTCAGTAGAAATCTTTGGATACACCCTTAAGAGCATGCTTTATTTTTTTCAAACTGTGACTTCCTCCAGCTTGTAAATAGCAGCAAGACTGTTATGGAATAATAATACCAGCTAACCTTTATAGCCAGATATAACTTCTTTGCAACTAACAATCTAACAATAACAATCTCTTTATACACAATATCTTATTTAATTATATCACAAGAACCCTATGAAATAAGTTCTATATTTTCTTTATTTACAGATGAGGAAACTGAGGCTTAGATAATTTAATTAACTTGCCTGAGGCAATAGACTTAGTAAACCAAAAGCAGGATTCACATCCAAATCTGCTGATTTCAAAAGTGGTTCTCAACCTGGGTTCACGTTAGAATCATTTCGTGAGCTTTAAAAAATACAATACCTGAGTCTCACACCCCCAGAGATTCTGACTTAATTCTTCTGAGGTGGAACCTGGGCATCTGTGATCCTGGGTAAGTTTAATGTGCTGTCAGGGTTAAGAACCAGTGCTCTAGAGCTGTGTTGTCCAGTATGGTAGCCACTAGCCACATATGGCTATTTACATTTACACTAATTAAAATTAAAGAAAAAAATCCTGGACTGACTAGAAGCAGCTAATGTGAGCCACTCTCACAGGGAAGAACAAAAGGGGTGAGTAAATGCAGGGCCTTCAACTGAATCATCCAGATGTTCACATTGGGACTAATCAAGGAAACAACTTGACCCATGGAGAATGGCGAAAAGCGAGGCAGGATGACAGCCCACCTAGGAGTGACATAGGGCCAGGGGAACCTCTGCCACTCAGGGAAGTGGTGAGTAAATGTACAACTCCAGGAACCCATGCTAGACTAAGAAGACAAGAGAGAAGATCCAAATAATCACAATTAGAAATGACGAATGGGATGTTACCACTGACCCCTCAGAAATAAAAATAATCAGAAACTACTAAGAATACCTCTATACACACAAACTAGAAAACCTAGAAGAGACAGATAAATTCCTGGACACATAGAGCCTCCCAAGTCTGAACCAGGAAGAAATTGATTCCCTGAATAGACCAATAGTAAGCTCCCAAATTGAATCAGTAATACATAGCCTACCAACCGAAAAAAGCTCAGGACCTGATGGATTCACAACTGAATTCTACCAGATGTACAAAGAAAAGCTGGTACCATTCCTACTGAAACCCTTTCAAAAAATTGAGGAAGATGGACTCTTCCCCAGTTCATTCTATGAGGCCAGCATCATCTTGATACCAAAAACCTGTCAGAGACATAAGAACAAAAGAAAACTTCAGGCCAATATCCCTGATGAATGCTGGTGCAAAAATGAACAAAATACATGGAAACTGAATCCAATAACATGTCAAAAAGTTAATCTACCACAATCAAGTAGATTTCATCCCTGGGAGGCAAGGTTGGTTCAACATATGCAATTCAATAAATGTGATTCATCACATAAACAGAATTAAAGACAAAAACCACATGTTTATCTCAATAGATGCAGAAAAGGCTTTTGATAAAACTCAATACCCCTTCATGTTAAAAACTCTCAGTAAACTAGGTATTGAAGGAAAACCTCAAAATAATAGCCATCTACAACAAACCCATAGCCAGCATCATACTGAATGGGCCAAAACTGGTAGCATTTCCCTTGAAAACTGGCACAAGACAAGGATGCCTTCTCTCACCACTCATATCCAACATAGTATTGGAAGCCCTAGCCAGAGCAATCAGGCAAGTGAGCATCCTAAATAGGAAGAGAGGAAGTCAGGCTATCCCTGTTTGCAGATGGCATGATTCTACAGAAAACTCCATAGTCTCAGCCCAAAAGCTCCTTCAACTGATGAACAACATCAACAAACTTTCAGGATACAAAATCAATGTACAGAAATCTGTAGCATTTCTTTTTTTTTTTTTTTTTTTTTTTTTTGAGACGGAGTCTCGCTCTGTCGCCCAGGCTGGAGTGCAGTGGCCGGATCTCAGCTCATCTCGGCCTCCCAAAGTGCTGGGATTACAGGCTTGAGCCACCGCGCCCGGCCTGTAGCATTTCTTTATAACAACAAGAGCGAAGTCAAGAGCCAAATCAGAAAGGCAATCCCATTCACAATTGCCGCAGAAAGAATAAAATACCTAGGAATACAGCTAACCGGGGAGGGGAAGTTAAAGAGGTCTACAATGAGAATTACAAAATACTGCTCAAAGAAATCAGAAGTTACAAATGGAAAAACATGCTCATGGATAGGAAGAATCAATATCATTAAAATGGCCATACTGCCCAAAGCAATGTACAGATTCAATGCTATTCCTATCAAACTACCAACAACATTCTTCACAGAACTAGAAAAAACTATCTTAAGATTCATATGGAACCAAAAAAGCCTGAATAGCCAAGGCACACTTAAGCAAAAAGAACAAAGCTAGAGGTATCACATTACCCAACTTCAAACTATACTACAGGCTACAGTAACCAAAACAGTTTGGTACTGGTACCAAAACAGGCACATAGACCAATAGAACAGAATAGTGAAACCAGAAATAAGGCTGTACACCTATGACTACCTGATCTTCAACAAAGCTGACAAAAGCCGTGGGGAAAAGACTCCCCACTCAATAAATGGTGGTGGGATAACTGGCTAGCCATATATAGAAAATTGAAACTGGAACCCTTCCTTACAACATATACAAATATCAAATCAAGATCGATTAAACACTTAAATGTAAAACCCCAAGTTTATAAAAATCCTGAAAGAAAACCTACGCAATACCATCCTAGACATAGGAATGGGCAAATATTTCATAACAAAGACATCAAAAGCAATCACAGAAGAAGCAAAAATTGACAAATGGGATCTAATTAAACTTAAGAGCTTCTGCACAGCAAAAGAAACTGATGGAGTAAACCAAACGACCTACAGAATTGGGAGAAAATATTTGCAAACTATGCATCTGACAAAGGCCTAGTATCCAGCATCTACAAGGTACTTAAATTTATAAGACAAAAAAAACTCCATTAAAAAGTGGGCAAAGGACATGAACAGATACTTTACAAAAGAAGACAGGTGGCCAGCAAGCATATGAAAAAATATTACTGAGGATTAGAGAAATGCAAATACGTATTACAATGAGATACCATCTCATACCAGTCGGAATGGCTATTAAAAAGTAAAACAAACAAACAAAAAACAGATGTTGGCAAGGTTGCAGAGAAAAGGGAAGACTTATACACTGTTAATGAGAGTGTGAATTAGTTCTGCCATTGTGGAAAGCAGTATGGCAATTCCTCAAAGGTTAACAGCAGAATTACCATTGGACCCAGCAATCTGACTACTGGGTATATGCCTAGAGGAATTAAAAATCATTCTACCATAAAGACATATGTATGCAAATGTTAACTGCAGCGTTATTCACAATGGCAAAGACATGGAATCAACCTAAATGCCCATCAATGACAGACTGGATAAAGAATATGTGGTGCATATATACCGTGGATTACTGTGCAGCTATAAAAAAGAATGAGATCATGTCTTTTGTGGGAACATGGATGGAGATGGATGGAGGCTGTTATCCTTAGCAAACTAATGCAGGAACGGTAAAATGAAATACCTCATGTTCTCACTTACAGAAGGAGCTAAATGATGAGAACTCATGAACACAGGGGAACAACAGACACTGGCGTCTTCTTGAAGGTGGAGGGTAAGAGGAGGGAGCGGAGCAGAAAAAATAACTATTGAGTGCCAGGCTTAATAGCTGGGTGATGAAATTACCTGTAAAAATAAACCCCTATGATATGAGTTTACCTATATAACAAACCTTCACATGTACCCCTGAATCTAAAATAGAATTTAAAAAAAAATCCTGTAATCCCAGCTCTTTGGGAGGCCGAAGTAGGAAGATCACATGAGCCCAGGAGTTCAAGACCACCCTGGGCAACCTAGACTCTGTCTCTTAAAAAAATAAAAAAAATTAGCCAGGCATGGTGACACACGCCTGTAGTCCCAGCTATTTGGAAGGCTGAGGTGGGAGGATTGCTTGAGCCCAGGAGGTCAGTGCTACAGTGAGCCATGTTTGTGTCACTGCACTCCAGCCCGGGCAACAGAGTGAGACTTCGTCTCAAATAAATAGTGCATCAGTTGTACTATCCACATTTGGAGTGTTCAATGACTACATGTGGCTAGTTGCCACCATATTGGACTATATGGGTATATAACATTTCCATTGTCAAAGAAAGTTCTGCTGGATAGCTTCACAGAGCCTGTGTACATACCATTTCACCTTGCTGTGTCTGTTTTTCCCTTTGGGATTGGGTGGGGCAAGTAAGCATGGCCTAACAATTTGGAAATATTTGCTTGTAAGTTCTGGATATGGTTCTTAGAATATGTAATTAGGTACATTTATTCTACATCTCACTTTTTTTCCAAATGAGAAAAAAAAAAACTTTCATTCTGTAAAGGATGGAGTGCAGATAATTTCTTAGAGTGGAGGTTATGATCTATGTTGTCATGTTCATTTCCCAGGATAGAATCCTAAAAGAACTACTAGGTGAACACAAGTTATGAATATATTTAACCCTCTGTGAAACAATTTTTCTGAGATATTGTATTAGTTCACTCATTCACTACTATTTGAGAATTGTGTAAGAAGCACATGCTCCCTTGACAGTATTCATTATCATTTAAAAAACTACTTCTAAAGGAAAATTATGGTGCCTTGTTTTAATAGTTATTTATTACTAGAGAGTCTATAGTCTGTCTTTTTTAAAGCAATTTCATGTTCCTTGTGATTATAGTATATAAAACAATGGATAAACCAGTATTTTTTTGCTGATAATGTTTACTGTATGAAAGCAGTCCAAGTGGTATATGAGACTTTTGTAACTCTTATAATTATTATTTTGTTTATACTTTAGTGATAGATTACTTTTATTCTCAGTGAGTTGGCTGTAATTGTAAAGAAAAGTTGTTATTGTGTGCTCAGTAACCATAACAGTCATTTTACATCTAATAGAGTTGTTAACATGTTATCTGATGAAGTAATTCTTTTTTGCTATTTTGTGTTTAAGATAATTGCAATAAAATGTACTGCTGACAATACTTTGCAGTGTTAAATGTCATTAAAAAGTCACAGTTGACAAATACTATAACAGAATGCTTATAAACGTCCTTGAATAGCCCTCTTAGAGGAAATTGACTTTTTTTCTACCATGATTCTTTGATAAAGAAACTAATGGAGTAAAGTAGAGGAAATATTGAAATCCACTGACGTAGAGTAGTGATTGAGTTCACACAGCTAGTTAACATTAGCTCTGGGGCTAGAACTCAGGTTTCCTGACTCCTTTTTGAATTACTTTCTACCTGTCAATCTCCTATTTCAGTTAATCACATAAATGCATTAGAATAGATATATCTGTTTAAGCATATTGTCCTTATTTGTATGGACATTAGTCCATACAGCAGCAGCTGCTAGAGATATTGTACAGTTTCACACATTGAGAGAGGTGGGGAAAGCTGAGGGTGTTCTGGAGTGATGGGGTAAGTGAAGGGGGTCAAGACTTACCTGGAAAGGCCGTTCTATGCCAAGAGCTCTCCTTTGGCCTTGGGCCAATGACTTCAGTGACCCAATTATGGAGGGATATGGACTCACATGCCACATTTGTTTTCACTGACCCATAAGATAGATCACACTTTTCCTTTCAATCAAGATAAACTAGAGACTGGAAACTTTCTATGAAATGAACACAGTTTTTGATAAACCGGTGTTCATAGCTGTTAGTAATAATTAGAAGGTGACAAACTAGATAAGGAAGGACAATGCATGCATATTAGGAGAATCTCATGAGGCTTTGGAAACTGTCTAGAACCCCATGATTTCATATGCAGGAGTATATCTGTGTTCATTTTCCTATCCTTCAATAGCCTGCCACAATACGTTGCTTATAGTGTGCGCTAAAAAATTACTGCTTTGAAATTTCTTAGCAACTTGTTAATAGACCACTTCTAGGACTTGGGAATAATCTGTGAGGTAAGATGAGGCAGGACATCTAAAGGAATAGAAGTAAGTTTAAGTGGTTTAGGAAACTATTTACAACATAGATTCTGTTAAACTCTACTATACTTTCTTCTAGGAAGTTTGTGTGTATGTTACAGCCCGAAGCATGCCTCTTGGGAACAAATCACGTATTCAGTGTTTTACATTCATAAAGGTACTTTTCATGTCTTCTTTGTTACTTTTACATAATAACTTTTTCCAAATAGTAGCAAATTAGCTAGCTCTTAACAGTGTTATTAGTAATTTTTTGGAGACAGGGTCTCCCTTTGTCACATGCGGTGGCATGAATACTGCTCACTGCAGCTTCAACCTCATGGTCTCAAGTGATCCTCCCTCCTCAGCCCACCAAGTAGCTGGGACTACAGGCGTGTTCCATCATGCCTAGCTAATTTGTGTATTTTTTGTAGAGATGAGGTTTCACCATGTTGCCCAGTGTAGTCTTGAACTTCTGAGCTCAAGCGATCCACCCGCCTCAGCTTCCCAAAGTGTGGGAATTATAGGTGTGAGCTACCATGCCCAGCTGAGATTACCATTGAATCAAGTTTTATCAGTTCATTCTATGTCTGTATACTTACAGGATATATATTTCCTGAAGAAAGTTGCCAATGGTGAATATCAAGTTAGCTAGTTATTTTTATATATTGTATATTTTTATCCTGGCCTATATATTTTTCTAAGCTTGTGGACCAATCCTGAGGGAGGTATTTACCCAAAGTGTGTTTATTTGCTTTTTAGTTATTGCTAATTGGAAAGTATCTATAGATTTAACTTATAGAGTTACATAGGGTTTTAGTTAAAAGCATCCATGATCTCAGACCTCAACAGTTTTTAGATCTAAGATACATTTATTCTGTTGCACACATCTATGGCCCGAGATACTGATAAACAGTCTAGGGAACAGCAGTCAAATGCCTATTTTCTCCTGGTTCTGTAGTTGATCACAGTGTGCCCTGTAATAGTTTTTAGTTTGAACCATGCTAGGGAGTAATTGTTTTGCTTGTTTAGTTCCTTAAAATGAGTATTTGTGCAGTATATACTATGGGTGTATTTAAAGTTTTTTAAAGATGAAAATTTTTCCAATATTTAAAAAAATTATGCCAAGCCACACTAGAGCTGCTTATTCTATAGATGAACCTAATATTACCTCCTTAGGTTAGAGATCAAGGTAAAAAAGTTTAAGAACTTAATGGAGAAACTAAAGTAACTTCAGAACTAGACATAGATACTATTCATACTTAAGTCATATAAGTTTGAGATTTTTGTGGAAAATTTTCATGCATGTTTCTAATCGTTAATCTATTGATCAAAGCCAGTAAATAAAACTTTTCTGAAGATTAAGAGTTAGAAAGTAGAGAGGAAAGGCCAATATACTGAGGTTGTTAGCTTGACTAATTCCCTTCCTAACTAAAAGTGGGATTTGTAAGTGATTTGGAGAAGTCTCAGAGGGTCTTAATGACTGCATGTGTGTGGCAGTGAGCCTTGAGGAATGAGGGCCAATGAGCCATATGGTCATCTCTATCTCTTGGATCTTTAAGTAAATTCCTTCAGATCCTCTCCTCCCTGAACAATCTACCTGTCATGGTCTAAGATTATAATAAGCCCAGAACAACTACTGGAGTGTGACTGACCTCAGATTATCCGCCTTCAGTGCTGGGTTTTGGAGAATGAGGAGAACCATGAAATCTAGAAGTCTAAAGATGCCCACTTACCAGTTTCAGGTCACTGAAAATTTAGTGTGTTGCATAGTCACTGCCTTGGGTGGAGTTCTGGTTCTTTGTTTAACATTCTCTGGCTTCTTGTTCTCTCTTTGCAGGACACAGCAAGACCTTCACCACTTCTCTTGAGAATGTTGGCTCACACGTGACAAAGGGCATTACTTTTCTCAACCTTGGTGAGTGATGGAGAGATCATACCCCCTGCTCTGAACACTTCTTCCTGGGCATGGTATACCTCAGCCTTCTATACTATCCCATTTCTCATGCCTCTTTGAGACTTGGATTGTGATGACAGTCAATGACCCACTTGAAGTCTGACAAGAGAAGATTTTCTCTGGAACACACCCCTCCCTGTCAACTCCTTAGCCTTTGGCTTGAAAGAGTTGGGGGATGTATCTTCCCTTTTTAGAGAACCTAGGCTGTGAGCTTTCCTATGTTTTTTGGTAGCAGCCTAAAAAGCCATTTGTTAGCATAAAAATGATGACTTGTATGAGATGTTCCCAAATAGCCCATGAGAAATAATGCATCATATTATCCCTTGATTATAGAGAGGACAGGGGCCCCTGGGAAATTGTCTATTTCCTGTTGCTAATCTTGAAAAGCTTCCAAGTCCCATTAATGATTTATGGATCAGCTTGAGTTCTTTTCATTGAGTAAATATGGTGAAGGGAACCTGAGTATAATGAAGAAAATAAAGAAAGGGTTTGTTGTACCTCCCGCCTGAAAGCTGCTTTTCCATGCCAGTTGGGATGTGGGGCACAAAGTTTAGCACAAGACTAAGTAATGCTTTACTTGCTTGCATATGGAACATGGCATATGGAACATTTCCTTTGAAAAAGGAGCTTCAGGTTTAGGGCATGTAATTCTTTGATATCTTTTTCCATCCCTATTCCACAGTCCATATACTGTCATGACGCATGTTTGAGAGAGTGCAATGTGAGGAAACTGAGCAAAGTGATTTTTATTTTGAATGCTACTATTGATGAGGTTGGATACTTACGCTGAGTGGGCCAGTATGGGCAAATTTTATACATGATCTCTGAATTTGTGGGAAATTGCCTTAGGGAAGCCTGGTTCTACTGCTTCCTGTGATAAGAGAGATAAATATTATAGAAGGTTTCCTGGGTCTGGGACTTGATTCTTATCAGCAATGCTTTATCAGCATCCCATCTCAAGAGTGATGTGGGAAATTTTCCACTAAGAAAACAGCACTTTGGGAGGGCAAAGGTATCCTTCCTTTTTTCACCCCTGGGAATGACTTGCAAAGGGCAGGCAAGATTTAATCTGTGGTCTTCAGCATGTGGAGAGGCCAGAAATACAAGCTTGTAAAAATAGGCTATCTTACACATGTTGTCTTTCCTTCTTAAGCACATTTTATAGGCACAAAATCATAACCCAGTTGAAAACTGCTCTAGAGGTAATTTTTATGACAACAATATTTTTTTTTTGAGTAATATATTTTTAGCTACTAACTACATGCAATTTCCCTGGACTGTCACCCTATTAAAATGGGCTAATATTGATTACAATATTAAAGAATAACTTTTTGAAATTTTCCATGAACCCCAAACACTTCTATATAAGAAAGATATATTTATAAGTAAGGAGCTACTATTTATTTAATGAGTACTATATGTTAAGTATTTTAGTTGTTATCTTGTTCCCTACAGCAATTCTGATTGGTGATATTATCCCCATTTTACAGATAACGAAACTGAGGCTCAGAAAGAGTGAGCTCTGTGCTCAGGCTTACTTCAGTGTCTTTTATCAGGGACCCTAGATTATTATTAGTTTTTTTTTTGCTTTTTTTTTTTTTTTTTTTTTTTTTTTTTTAGATGGGAGTCTTGTTCTGTCACCCAGGGTGGGGTGCAGTGGTGCGATTTCGGCTCACTGCAACCTCCGCCTCCCGGGTTCAAGCAATTCTCTGCCTCAGCTTCCCAAGTAGCTGGGATTACAGGTGTGTGCCACCATGCCTGGCTAATTATTTTGTATTTTTAGTAGAGACAGGGTTTCACCATCTTGGCCAAGCTGGTCTTGAACTCCTGACCTCGTGATCCTCCAGCCTCGGCCTCCCAAAGTGCTGAGATTACAGGTGTGAGCCAGTGCGCCTGGCCTATTAATAGTTTCTTTAAAGATTTTGTTATTTTGTTTTCTTAGCATTTTATTTCAACTAAAACTTTATCAAGTATTTTGTTTAGAGGTGTTGTTTTAGTATTTTTCTCTAATGCAATCCAGAATAAACTGAGAGAAAATGAAGTGAAATGATCCCATCAGTCACCCACATGGTATGCAACATAACTGCCCAAACTAGAAAAGATAATTAGTGTTGTCAGTGTTACAGTCCTAGAGTACTTAATTTTAAAATATTTATTCATAGAATTTTATTTTTATCTTATAGCATTTTTGATATATTTTTAAAAATGTAAAACTTCAGTCTAAATGTTTTCAAACATTAAAGTTTTAACTAAATATAGGTGATTAAGTTATTTTCTTGAAATTGTAAGAATTAAAGTGTCCATTTTACATGTGGCATATGAGTATACATATAGCTTCTGCTTATGTGTGGTACCTTTTCTTCTCCATATAAGATCTTTATTAGAAAAGTCAGCAAATAAAATATAATAAATTGATACAGAGTTCTTTCATCAAATCTTCCTAGCAAACTTTTTGTTTGTTTGTTTGAGACAGGATCTTGCTGTGTTTCCCAGGCTGGAGTACAGTGGTATGATCTTGGCTCACTTCAACCTCTGGCTTCTGGGCTCAAACTATCCTCCCACCTCAGCCTCCTGAGTAGCTGGGATTACAGGCACATGCTGCAATGCCCAGCTAATTTTTTGTATTTTTCGTAGAGATGGGGTTTTGCCATGCCGTCCAGGCTGGTCTTGAACTCCTGACCTCAAGTAATCCACCTGCCTCAGCCTCCCAAAGTGCTGAGATTACAGGCATGAGCCACCGTGCCCAGCCAATAAAAATAATACTCTACCTTATTTTGTTTTTAACTGACAAATAGTAATTGTATATATTTATGGAGTACAATGTGGTGTTTTGATACCTGTATACATTGTGGGAATGATCAAATCAGGCTAGTTAGCATATCCTGTATTAGTTTATTGTTGCTGTAACAAATTACGGCAAACTTAGAGTTTCAAATACCACAGACATTCTCTTAAAGTTCTGTAAAGTTGGAAGTTCGAAATGAGTCTTGAAGGGGCTAAACCAAAGTGTGGGCAGGACTGGTGCCTTCTGGAGGCTCCAGGGAAGAATTTGTTCCTTGTGTCCTCCCTTCAGCCTCTAGAGCAAGCTTGCCCAACCCTTGGTCCATGGGCTGCACATAACCCAGTATGGCTTGAATGTGGCCCAACACAGATCTGTAAACTTTCTTAAAACATTTTTTTTTTGAGATTTTAATTTTAAAAATTTTTTAGCTTATCAGTTGTCATTAGTGTATTTTATGTGTGACCCAAGGGAATTCATCTCCCCAATGTGGCCCAAGGAAGTCAAAAGATTGGACACCCCTGACTAGAGGCTAGTATTTCTTGGCTTGTGGCCACTTCATTCCAACTACTTTCCTCATCGTATGGTCATCTTCTCTTCTCTAGTCCAATCTCCATCTCATAAGGATTTTTGTGCCTACCTGTGTCTACCTGGATATTCCAGGATAGTCTCCCCATCTCGAAATCCTAGTCACATCTGCAAGGTCTCTTTTACCCTATTCACAGGTTCCGGGGATTAGCACGTGCATATCTTCAGGAGCCATCATTCAGCCTACCACAGATACTACTGACCCTTTTGGTGAGACAATAATTCCCTGCGCATTGAGGGACTGAACGTCCATCACTGGAGCCCACTCACCAAATGCCAAATAGGAATCTCCCTCTCCCTGCCTCAGTGATGTGGCAACCCAAATCACTGTCATATATTTTCAAATGCCACCTCCCCACGGATATAGTGCCATCCTAATTAACTAGTTAAGTGGTACAGCTGGGAGGTAACTAGGTCATTTGATGCCGATACCCTTTTCATTATGTCCCACTATATTGTTGTTTGTGTTTTGCTAGTAAAGTGTTGCCATAATAAAATCACTGCCACCATTCGTGCTAGGCGCTTTAGCATCATTTAATCCACGTTGACTGAAAGGACACTTCTAAGTCAACTGGTTTGAGTTGGTATCCTCTTTCCTTTCCACAGAACGCCTTCTATGCAAATGATTAGCATGTGTTCCTTCACTTCTTAGGAAAAGGAGTCTAGCTGGCTCACTTATAATCTAAATGTTCCATCTATATAAAATTACTACTGTGTGAATTTCTGTTTTTTAAGATCCTAGAAAAAGTATTGGCAAGGGCTACTTCCACCCTTCCATTCTCCAGAAACCTATTTTTTTATACCTTGTCTCCATCTGAGTACAAATGTTCTTGGTACAAAAATATCTAGTGCAGGGACCGAAGGTGTGAATTCTAGTCAGCTTGATATGCAAGGAAATAAATTAGTACTTCACAAAGTGTCAGTGTGTCTGCAGAGATTGTTCTGATGAATATTGATTTAAAGGTTCTCTAAACAAAATGCTCCTGCTGCTGCTGCTGATGATGATGATCAGTGGACGAATGTGGGCAACAAAATTTTAGAGCTTCTCCAAACTGGCAGAAATTATGAAGAAAATTCCCAATATAAGCTATTTCCAGCCTACCAGATTAAGGAATAATTCATGTTGCTTGATATTTTTTATTCTAATTTGCTCTGAGATCATTTAGATTCACATAAAGCCACAAATCACTTAGAAACAAAACTGCAGGTATAAATTAAGATAACCATGGCTAAATATCTGAAGAAAATTAGCCGAAGATAGAAATAAATGAGGTTTACCTAGTAAGAGAAATGTGGCTGGTCGTGGTAGCTCATGCTTGTAATCCCAGCACTCTGGGAGGCTGAAGCAGGAGGGTTGCTTGAGCCCAGGAGTTCAAGACCAGCCTGGGCAACATGGAGAGACTCCATCTCTGTAAAAATAGAAAATATTAGTGGGGTGTTGGGGGCACAGGCCTGTAGTCCCAGCTACTTGGGAGGCTGAGGTGGGGAGGATCACTTGAGCCTAGGAGTTTGAGGCTGCAGTGGGCTGACATCACGCCACTGCAACTCCAGCCTGGGTGACAGAGTGAGACTCTGTCTCAAAAAAAAAAAAAAAAAAAAAAAGGCCGGGCGCGGTGGCTTAAGCCTGTAATCCCAGCACTTTTGGGAGGCCGAGACGGGCGGATCACGAGGTCAGGAGATCGAGACCATCCTGGCTAACACAGTGAAACCCCATCTCTTAAAAAAAAAAAATACAAAAATCGAGCCGGGCAAGGTGGCGGGCGCCTGTAGTCACGGCTACTCAGGAGGCTGAGGCAGGAGAATGGCGTAAAACCCGGGAGGCAGAGCTTGCAGTGAGCTGAGATCGGTCACTGCACTCCAGCCTGGGAGACAGAGCAAGACTCTGCCTCAAAAAAAAAAAAAAAAAAAATGGACTGTCATTAGATAGCTTATTACATCATTAAAACTTTTGCCTTTTGAGATATTCAGAGAAGAGCAGGGATAATGTGACGTTCTGTACCTGTGCAGCTCTTACCACATGTAGATGATGCAAATCTTTCTCTTCTATAGACTATTATGTGGCTGTTTACTTACCTGGTCATTTCTTCCACCTACTTAATGTTCAGCATCCAGACCTGATCTGCCACAGTCTCTTTCTGACAGGTACGGCTATAGTTTTTCTCTTGTAGAAGTGGCCTATTTGAGTTTGTTTTGACTTTAATAGTCTATGTTTGGGTGAAAGGAGGTTGTTTTGTTTGCTGATCTACTTTTTTTTTTTTTTTTTTTGGCCAGGAAATAATGAAATGATTGATACGCTACCTCATTGCCCTTTACAGTCATTATCAGGGTCCCTGGTACTGGATTGTTGTTCTGGAAAGCTCTATAGAGCACTGCTCAGCCAGTCATCTTTATTACAGCTTCTGCAGAACACCCGCTTAGACTGTGAGAAGATGGCCGCGTTGCACTGTGCGCTCTACTGCGGTCAAGGCGCGCGGTTCCTGGAAGGCCAGGTGAGAAGATAGCTCATGTTTTAAAATGGGCAGATAGATGACACTGAACCCATTTATTTTGTGGTTGAAAATGGTCGCCGGGCACGGTGGCTCATGCCTGTAATCCCAGCACTTTGGGAGGCTGAGGTGGGCGGATCACCTGAGGTCAGGAGTTCGAGACCAGCCTCAACATGGAGAAACCCTGTCTCTACTAAAAATACAAAATTAGCCGGGCATGGTGGTGCATGCCTGTAATCCCAGGTACTTGGGAGGCTGAGGCAGGAGAATTGCTTGAACCTGGGAGGCGGAGGTTACAGTGAGCCGAGATTGTGCCATTACACTCCAGCCTGGACAACAAGAGTGAAACTCTGTCTCCCCGCCCCCCCCCCCCCAAAAAAAGAAATAAAATGGTCAGGAGTTATTTTTATTTAGTTACAATTAATTGAGGTGTATGGCCTTTCTGCTGACATCATCGTCTTTTGTGCTGCTTTTTTATGGATCCCTACCAGGTCTCAGACTCAGGGTGTTTCTGTTATTTTGGGTACTCCCTTTTCCATATTGGGAATAAATGTTTAGCTGTGTCAGTAACATTTCAATGAAGAGCTCCATAAATAATGCGCTTCTTAAATATCTACTTTTTTTCCTGGTCTGTATTTGATCTATAATTATCAAAAGGACTAAAATCTGTGGCAGCTATTTGTTACATTTATAATAAAAATAGCTTACATTTGTATTTCACATTAGAGTTTATTAAGTTTATTCACACACTTCCTGTGTTATTTTACAGCTATCCTGTGAAGTCAGAGAAATCTCCTTAGCAGGTGTAGTTAAGATCAATGAGTGGCTGGTTAACTACAAAAAAAAAAAAAAAAAAGAAATTAGACGTTTTAACCTAAAACATTAAAATATACATTATTCACCCATGTTTTGACTCAAGCCTTTCTTCGTGCATCGCTAATTGAAGTGCAACATCATTTTTCTTGCATAAAAGCACTAGTAATGAGTTACCTCTAACTTCCTGTTACTTTTAAAAAATTTTTATGTCTAAGGATACAGTAATTTAAAGACCCTTACAAAGCAATCTGTGTATACCAGGCATTTTTTACCCAATCTTTTTTAGTTGTTTCCCCTGAACCTGGTTTTCTAGTGTTTTAAAGACATGCCTTTGACTCTTTCCAAAACATTCAACTTTTACTGACCCAATGACACTTTCTGCATCCACATTTTACTTGTCTATAGTAATATTGTATTACCTGATTTTGAAAATAAGTACAATAGCATAAACAGGTTTTGAATAAAACAGCTTACTGGTAGGAGCAGAAGTGCAAGTGTGCACCATGGCTAGGCGTGTCTTATATTATCTGTCAGTGCTGAGATGGCAGACATTCCTCCAGCAGGTGAGGATGATTATGGAGATGAGAGAGTTGATGGTATAGCAGGAATTATCCCTCCTCGGGAGACAGTACAGTGATGCTCACAAAGGTTAACTGGTGTGTCCGTATTCACACTGAGGCCCAGCTGGAATTCACACCCAGCTCTGCTGCCTCCAAGCCTAGTGGTTTTGTTTTGCTTTTTTTCCTGGATCCCACAGCTCTTTCCACTGGTGCTTTGCTATAAAATGACCTATTCTTGCACAAACGTTAGGTTGAAGAACGTTATTTGGTTTCCAGCCAAGGAGATTTATTTAAAAGATGTATGAAAAGGATCTCACTTATAATATGCTGTTTTACCTACCCAGAATTGCATTATGTATCTTGAAGATAGTGTAGAAGTGAGTATATTCTTAGGCAATTCTAAAATAGGTATAGAATGCAAAAGCTTCATGTATATTTGTACTTCTTTGGTAGTGGAGGCAGAGAGCAGATTTAAATACCAACAGAGTTTTGTCTGACTTTTTAAAGATTATTCAATGGATTTCTGAGAATGTCTCTGCCTGCCATTCATTTGACCTCATTCAGGAATTTATAATTGGTAAGTGTTGCTGATATTGCACCTTAAGTTGAATACTTGACCTTTTTGCTTCAGGGAAAGCAGTAAGTTGATAATGAATGCCTCAACCTGTCCAAATGCTGCTTAGGAGCACATTAAAAAAAAAAAAAAAAAAACTATCGGAGTCAGCAGCTAATTAAATTTCATTCTCTTGTGGTTTTCTAATAATCTATGCCTGTACAGAGATTGATGAGATACAAGATAGGATCTTGATTCTATAACCTTATTAGTGATTTTTTTCCCAGTAAGATGTAACTTTCTTAGCCCCGTTTTGTGTTGGCTGGTTTCGTATGAAGTGACATAATGTCATTTGGGTAGATATAGTACTAAGTTATTGTTCTCATTGTAAAAAGTAGAACCTGAACATTTTAGTCAGTAGATAAAATCATAGTGGTTACCGTTTTGTGGATGAGGGATAAGACAATGAAAACTTTGTTGGTTTGCTTGTTTTGGTTGAATTACAATGCTGTCATCATCTTATTAAACCACATCTTTTTTCCCCCATTTAAAAAAAATCTACTCAGCTTCTTCATATTGGAGTGTATATTCAGAGACAAGTAACGTGGACAAACTATTGCCACATTCCTCAGTGCTCACTTGGAATACAGTAAGTTAACACTGTGTATGCTGTGTGCAAATAAAATCAATTCCCAGTTGTGGGTCAGTTGTTAGACACCCCTCTTATAGTCATCAGGGTCGTGATTTCACTACTGTTTTGACTGATAAAGAACTGAGTTTTTTTTTTTTTCTTTTTTTGGCAGAAAAGTAATAGCGAATCCCTGCTATTGGCCAAAAGTATTTGTATAAAAACAGTAAAACCGAAGGAGCAGATATACAGGGTATTTACTATTCTTCCTGTTACCAGGCAGAACTAAACCTGTATCATGGTATTTTTATTTTCTAAGTGACTAGAGTGGATTACGATATGTACCAGGTTTATGTAAGTGAGGAATGGGTGGATTGCTGCTATTATACTTGGTAGATAAGGACCTTCATGACCTCTTTTTCCTGCCCCATTAAAAAAATCTGTAATAACTCTAGAGCTTCAGGATCAGTAAAAGTCAGCAGTCTTAGGCACACTCACCCCAACTGACATTTTTTCCCTGTTGGTTCAGACTCCCTCCTTTTAAAGTAGGACGTGTTGAGCTAAAACACTGTTTATTTTCTCTTGAATATGGTACAGTAGACAGAGCTTTGCTGGCCCAGCAAGTGAAAACCATGTATAGGCTGTGCCTGAAAAAGTTCTGCCTCTTGTTTCTTATTTAGATATTAGAACTACATGCTTGCTTTTGAGGCAGAAGTTTATATCAAAAAGGTATTTAGAAAAATAAGTCGAATTTAACACAGTCATAGGAAAAGATGTACTAGGATAAATGGTGATACTTTATGTTTAGACCCTGTCTAAATATAGTCCTTAAAAAAGATGTATCAAGTGTGTTTGATTACTTTCCAAATTTTTGGTATGCACAGTGGCAGTGCTTTCCTAAAGGCCCTTTCTTTGTCTTTTACTGTCATAGTTATTAGATTTTTATGCCTCACCTTAGAATTTAAGGGAAAGGCCTGAGCTTGTTCCCTCTCTAGGTGCCCACTTTTTTCTTTCGGAACACATGTGAATAGACATGCAGACCCTGTGGTCATACGACAGGAAGTCTGCAGGTTACACCACCCTGAAGTCAGGAAATGCACATCTCCGCTCCCTCCCTTACCAACCCCCTGCTGTTATGTCCTGTGTTCAAAGTGTCCAGGAGGCAGTTGGGACCACTGGTTCCCACGGTTGTGTTAAAAGACTGAGCCACATGTTAACTGGATGTGGTGTGAGAATATCACCTTGAGGGTAACGCTTCCCTTTTGCACTTCTCAAGATTGTGCAGGGCGGAGCAGCTATTGTGGACACGCACAGGATGACATCAGTAAGTCCCACAAGAAGAGCGATATAAAGAAACCTGTGGTTATAACCTCTCCATACTGAACGAATCTTGGAGTTTGCCATGTTGCTTTAAACTTCTTGTGATTGGACTAGGTTACCTTAAAGATCTCTTCTAATCTTGAAAAATCTATGAGTCTATGCTTATCATTAGCTATGATGTAAATCATTTATTTTTCTCTAATCTGCAAATGTTCTTAATGCTACAACCTTAATAAAAAGTTGCCACAGGAGAAAACATGGACTTCACACTTTTGTAGGAGACAACTGACTTGGATTTTTTAAGATAATAGAAAATTTGATGCCCTTACACATAGATAATCCTGAATTATGTTTTGCAAACAACTATATCTCTTTTAAAATGCTATTTATAACCTAAAACCGTAATGAAATTTTAATGTTTTTTTTTGAGGTATCCTCTGTAGTGATAAATGAAGCTCACAATAGATTCTTATCATGGCTTTCAACCATCACAATGAAGAACTTAGTTGTTTGCATGTTCTGAAAATTTATTTCTCTGTCACTATGATACCCTTTTTTTACAGGAATATTCTGTATCAGTAAAATCTCGGTCATTTAAATTCTAGACAAATACCAATTTTTATTTCTACATTACATCTCCTAAAATATTTTCTTATATACTTACCTACTTTTTTTAAGGAAATGGAAGCTGATTTGACCAGATGAGAGGCTACTTACATAATTAACATACAGATACACTTTTCAAAGTAATAGTGAATAAAGGGCAATCTTGAAAGTTTATCATTTCATTAAATTTCTGTTTTAACGCTCACTAGTTAGCAGAATGCTATCATTTGCCCTTCTTGAAATGAATTGTTCACCTTTCAGATTTACCATGATGATAGCGCTGCAGAAACTTTTTTTTTTCTTTAGAGATGGAGTCTTGCTCTGTCATCCAGGCTGGAGTGCAATGGCACAATCTCAGCTCATTGCAACCTCCACCTCCCAGGCTCAAGCGATTCTCTTGCCTCAGCCTCCTGAGTTGCTGGAAATACAGGCACCCGCCACCATGCCTGGCTAAATTTTTTGTTTTTTAGTAGAGACGGGGTTTCACCACGTTGGCCAGGCTGGTCTCCAACTCCTGATCTAAAGTGATCTGCCAGCTTTGGCCTCCCAAAGTTCTGGGATTACAGGTGCGAGCCACTGCGCCTGGCTGCTGCAGAAACTTTTTTATGGGGAGCTCTTACCTCTGAAATTACAGAGGACAACGAGGTACAGAACAATTATCCAGCCAAGTCATGCAAGAATCCCGTTAGTCTTGGTTCCTTCTAGTGAGGTAGGGGCCAACTATAAGACATTTAAGTGAAAGAAGAGAGGAAGGAGTATTGATAATGAAACATTTCCCCTTTATCGTTACATTTGGTGCAAACATAATTTGCCTCATTTGTTCTTTAATAGAAATGTATAAAAATACCCTATTTGCTCTCTATTTCTTTGTAATTGTCTTTTCCTTTCCTTTAGAGACCCTGTCAACTATTACAATTGTGACTTTAAAGAATACGTCCCTTCTGGAGGCAAGAGATAGGCTAGGCTATGTTCACTGTTATTTATGTGCTCCAAGGTTTATTTAAAGTAGAGGTTAGAAACTGGAAGCTGCCCTTAGCTTCTTTCTGTGCAGAAAACACTCCCTGAAAGCTTGAGCTAGTGGTAGTTCATACAATGAGCAGCAGTGTGTGTGTTTTTTTCCCCACTATAGGAAATTCCTGGAATAACTCTTGTGACAGAAGACATTGCATTGCCTTTTATGAAGGTAGGTCCCTTACAGCAAGAAACAAAAGTACAGATACATGATTAAAGCTCTGCTGCCTGACTATTATGGTGGTTCCAAAAGGGATTGCAAATTGGCTGGGGCGGGGAGGGCAAGGCAATAGGGTGGGTTTTCTGGAGAATCCTTCCTACATGGGTGAGTGATCACTGAGTATGATAGTATGGCAATTCTCAGGAATGCTCTTTGAAGAAGGTAGTTTCCTGAAGATAGAAGAGAATTACGGTGCTCAACTTAAACCTTCCAAAACTAGCACTTGCCACTGTGCCTCAGGCCAGGCTGTACTAAGGGAGGTCTGGTAGATGATCTTTAGAGAGGCTGGTAGCTGCTTTTACTTTATTTGCACAACTATTACTCCCTCAAAATGAGCGCACGCGTGCGCGCGCGCACACACACACACACACACACAGAATTTCCAGTCTTAAAACCATTAAGTGATGTGGGCTAGGATTATCTAATTTCCTTCTGGTTCTAAAAACAGCTTTTTTGTTTCTCAAGAGTGATCTGTATTGGCCCACTATGTGGTCTCCATCAACCTCTGAACATTAAGCTTTAGCTGTTAGCGTCTTTCTGCAACCTGGTGGCTTCAGAATAGTTTCGGAGTACCACAGGAGAATGGGGTGGAGTGAGTAGAAAAGAATATGTATATCGTTAAAACTAGGGGGAGTGTTTTAGCACAGTTTCCTTGAAGCTCCTTTGTTGTTTTTGGCATTTGGCATTGCCTCCTGTTAATCATAGCTTGATGTAGACTGGGAAATCTCAACTTCTGGCAGCAGGGAGCTCCGGGTGCTGATGCCTTTTATTTCCATTTGATTCTTTTGTATCTGTGAAGGGCAAGCTAGGCCTAGGTAGCTGGGGGAAGGCTGTAGCATTTGAGGTCACAGTGATTCACTGCGGGCAGGAGAGGGCAGATCGGGGCCCAGGTTAGTGGTTCTAGGTTTTGGTCTTAAAAAGAATCCCTTAAAAATAGACTGATGATCTGTGTTTCCAGGCAAAAGCATGGGACTGCTGTGAAGTCCTACTAACATATGAAGATGAAGAGAAAAGAAAGGTTTTGTTAATAGTTTAAAAGGTGTTTTAAAAGATTCTACCCTTTCATTTTATTTATTGTTTATTGTTTCTGCCTTTTCCACTAGTCTTACCAAATCCATAATGTGTTTTTATTTTATTTTTAGAGATGGGGTCTCCTTTTGTTGCCCAGGCTGGAGTGCAGTGGCATGATCATAGCTCACTAAAATCTGTAATTCCTGGGCTCAAGCAATCCTCCCATCTCAGCCTCCTGAGTAGTTGGTACTACAGTCATAAGCCACCACACCCATCCAGTTTCTTATTTTTTTTTGTAGAGATGGGATCTTGCTATGTTGCCAGGCTGATCTCAATCTACTGGCCTCAGGTCATCCTCCTGCCTTAGCCTCTCAGAATGCTAGGATTATAGGTGTGAACCACCATGCCGGATCATAATTTCTTTAATGGACAACAAACCAGTGAAGAAAAATTTTGAAAGAAATATCATCCACAATTCTATAGTTCCTAATGTACCAGCTGTCTCTTCTCCCCCATTTCCTCTTGGCTTTTGTTATAGGTATGCATATTTTACACAGTAGTAATTGTAATCTAGAGATATTAGATAAATTTTAGAAATTATGTTACTGTAAACATTTTTTCATGTTGCTATGTAAACTTATTATAATTTCTAATGACTCCATAGGATTCCACTGGATGGCAGTGTCTTTTTATTATTTTAAATTAATAAGTGTGTGAGGAAAAACTCTGTCCAAACTGTGTTTTCCCTCTCTTCCACTGCAACAATAATCATCAACACAGAAAAACACTTCTGTTACCAAATGTGTGGGAATTCTTTCCTCACGCACCAAGCAGCAGACACCAGCTGGGTGCCCTCTAATTCAGTTCTGACGCTACCTACCCAGAGACAGTGTCAGATCCCACAGGTTGGGGGGCATAGTCCCCAAGACTACCCTCCACACCCTCAGATACCAGGTGTGAGTCCAGGCCTCTGGAACTTCTGACCAACTGTCTTCAAGTTGGGGTTCCCACGAAACCTCTTTAGGTTTGATTAATTAGCTGGGGTGGCTCACAGAACTCAGGGAAACATGTTTAGTGGCCTATTATAAAGGATATTGCAAAGGATATAGATGAAGAGACGCATAGAGTAAGGTATGGAGGAAGGGGCGTGGAGCTTCCATGCCCTCTTTGGACTCACCACCCTCCAGGAACCTCCACCTGTTCAGCTATGGGGAAACTTCCCCAACCTAGTCTTCTGGGATTTTTATGGAAGCATTCCTTTCCTCCAGGGTATGAGGTGGGACACTCTTAGGGGAGGGTCTTGAGATCCACAATCAGAAAGGTAGGGGGGTGGGGCAGGGGGTGGTGGTGGGGAGTGGTGGTGGGGGGAGAGTCCTGCCTTAGGGCAGGTGAAAGGAAAGCAGGAGAGAGAGAGTTTCCTGAGACTAGTCCTGGTCCCGAAACCTAAAACACCCAATATTATAACAGCAGGCTATAACAAAGGCTATGGGCATTATGAACCAGGGGTGGGTGGATGAAAATTAATACATACAAAACACCACAATAAGTATGTCATATTTTATTTTGAGGTAGGGTCTCACTCTGTTACCCAGGCTGGAGTGCAGTGACAGAGTCATAGCTCACTGCAACCTTGAACTCCTGGGCTCAAGCAGTCTTCCTGCTTCAGCCTCCTGAGTAGCTAGAACTACATGTGCGTGTCATCATGTCTGGTTAATTAAAACTTTTTTTTTTTTTTTGTAGAGACAGGGTCTTACTATGTTGCCCAAGCTAGTTTCGAACTCCTAGGCTAAAGCCATCCTCCTAACTTGGCCTCCTAAAGTGTTGATATTACAGGTATGAGCCACCATGCCCTGCTGGGTTGCAGTGCCTTAACTCAGTTGTTCTTCTGTTTTGTTCTACTCAGCCTCCTGAGTAGCTGAGATTACAGGTGTGCACCACTATGCCCAGAGAATTTTTGTATTTTTAGTAGAGGTGGGGTTTCACCATGTTGGTCAGGCTGGTCTTGAACTCCTGACCTCAAGTGATCTGCCCACCTTGGCCTCCCAAAGTGAATATTTTTATACATATAGTTTTTCTTTTGATCTATTCCCCTAAGGTTAAGAGCCCAGAAGTAATATTGGGTGAAAGGCTATGACGATTTTTATAGCATTTGATTCTTATGATAAATTGATATTCAATGAAAGGGATGTCACACGCGTCCATGTGAAGAGACCACAAACGGGCTTTGTGTGAGCAATAAAGCTTTTTAATCACCTGGGTGCAGGTGGGCTGAGTCTGAAAAGAGAGTCAGCGAAGGGAGATAGGGGTGGGGCCGTTTTATAGGATTTGGGTGGGTAGTGGAAAATTACAGTCAAAGGGGGTTGTTCTCTTTCGGGCAAGGGTCAAAAGGTGCTCAGCTGGGGAGCTACTGAGCCAGAAGAAGGAATTTCACAAGGTTAATCACTCAGTTAAGGTGGGGAAGAAACATATCACAAGGGTGGAATGTCATCAGTTAAGGCAGGAACCAGCCATTTTCACTTCTTTTGTGATTCTTCACTTGCTTCAGGCCATCTGGATGTGTATGTGCAGGTCACAGGGGATATGATGGCTTAGCTTGGGTTCAGAGGCCTGATATTCCTTTCTTATATCAATAAGAAAAATAACATAAAATAGTATTGAAGTGTTGGGGCAGTGAAAATTTTTGGGGGGTGGTATGGAGAGATAATGGGCAATATTTCTCAGGGCTGCTTCGAGCGGGATTAGGGGCGGCGTGGGAACCTAGAGTGGGAGAGATTAAGCTGAAGGAAGATTTTGTGGTAAGGGGTGATATTGTGGGGTTGTTAGAAGGAGCATTTGTTGTATAGAATGATTGGTGATGGCCCGGATATGGTTTTGGATGAATTGAGACACTAAACACAAGGTCCGAATAAGAGAATGAGAAAAACAGATACTAAAGGACTAAATTGGGAGGATGTCCAATTAGAGAGGACCCAAGGGGGTTCAGCGTAATTACTTGCTGAAACAGAGTTTAGGCTCTATCCTTGAGTTTTTTTATGTTGTCATATACCAGGCCAGATTGATTTAGGTAAAAACAACACTTTTCATTTAAAAATATAGAGTCCTTTTTTTTTTTTTTTTTTGCAGTGAGTAAATTGAGGCCTCAGAGATTTTGGAGGAAAGAGAAATGCAAAGCCAGCAATTATTTGTTAAAGAAGGATTAGAAATGGCTAGGAGAGAGTGAGTGAGATTGGTAGTGTGGTGCACATAGCTGGGGGGAGGAAGAGGATGGCATAAGAACAGGAACAAGAATAAGAATGAATATAAAGGTAAAGAATAGGACTTCATCAGAGTGAAAGTACTGGAGTGTACCCTGTCAGCAAAGATCATCTGTCCACTCTAAAAGGGAGTTAAGAGTGGTGGTTTGGGGATAGCATGAGGAGATACTAGCTGTGATGGCTTGGAGAAACAGTGTATACCGGCAGTGTAAACAAGAGCAGGACATTTATGAGTAGTAGAGAACAGTGAATAGGAGTATGACTAGACAGAACATAGTAGGGATGACAAGTTTTTGGGGTGCAGTCCAAGTTGGGCTGGTGTCTGGAATGAGACTGGGCCCTAATAAAACAGAGCATCCATACAGGAGCTCAAATGGGCTATACCCCATAGCATCCCGAGGACAAGCCTGAATTCTGAGAAGGGCAAGTGGTAAAAGTATTGTTCAGTCCTTTTTAAGTTGGTGGCTGAACTTGGTAAGGTGTGTTTTTATAAGACCACTGGTCCATTTTACCTTTCCTGAAGATTGAGAATGGTAAGGGGTCTGAAGGTTCCACTGAATACCAGGAGCCTGAGAAACTGCTTGGGTGATTTGACTAGTAAAGGCCTGTCCATTATTGGACTGTATAGAGGTGGGAAGGCCAAACTGAGGAATTATGTCTGACAGAAGGGAAGAAATGACTGTGGTGGCCTTCTTAGACCCTGTGGGAAAGGCCTCTACCCATCCAGTGAATGTGTCTACCCAGACCAAGAGGTATTTAAGTTTCCTGACTTGGGGCATGTGAGTAAAATTGATTTGCCAGTCCTGGGCAGGGGCAAATCCCCGAGTTTGATGTGTAGGGAAGGGAGGGGCCCTGAACAATCCCTGAGGAGTAGTAGAATAGCAGATGGAACACTGAGAAGTGATTTCCTTGAGGAAGATTTCCATGATGGAAAGGAAATGAGAGGTTCTAAGAGATGGGCTAGTGGCTTGTAACCTACATGGAAGAGGTTATGAAATGATGACAGAATAGAATGGGCCTGTGAGGCCGGAAGGAGATATTTTCCTTGGTCTAAGAACCATTTGCCTTGTGTGGGAAGAGATTGATAGGTGGAAGTTTCAGTGGGGAAGTAGGTGGAAGTGACCAATGAGAAGGAGAAAAACTGGCAGTGAGGGACAGAAGTTGGAACACTAGCTGCTGCTTTAGCTACCTTATCAGCATAAGCGTTGCCTTGAGCGATGGGATCTGACACATTTTGATGGCCTTTGCAGGGAATGACTCCAACTTCCTTTGGAAGTAAAGTGGCGTTGAGAAGAGTTTTTATTAGAGAGATATTAATGATGGAGGACCCTTGTGTAGTGAGGAAACCTCTTTTTGCCCATATAACAGCATGGTGGTGCAGGAAAAGGAAGGCATATTTAGAGTCAGTATAAATATTGACACATAATCCTTTTGCAAGAGTGAGGGCTGGAGTTAAGGCAATGAGTTTGGCTTGCTGAGAGGTAGTGGAAGGGGGCAGAAAGTATATGCGTCAGGTGTGAGGAAGAAAATAAATTTTGGAAGTTATGAGAACTGTAGAGAGTGAGTTGAGCGTAGTTTGTGATTTTGAGGGCCTCTAAAAGTATTAAAGCAGCAGCAGCTGCCGCATGCAGACATAAAGGCTAGGCTAAAATAGTAAGATCAAGTCGTTTGGACAGAAAGGTTACACGGTGCTGTCCTGGCTCTTGTGTAAGAACTCCTACCACACAGCCTTGCACTTCAGCTGTGTGTAATGAAAAGGGAGTGATGAGTTAGGGAGAGCAAGTGTGGGAGTTGTTTTTTAAGGAATGGGAAGGGAAGTGGGGAAAGGATTTAGGATCTATGAGGTCAACTAGGTTTATTTAGAATAGAATAATGGGTTGTGGAGAGAGGTATTGAGGATAGGAGAGTATATGGGTTTGGCACCATGGGGCGGATAGGCAAAACAATTTGGTTGATAGGTGCAGATCCTGAACTAACCTATAAGGCTTGTCTGTTTTGGAACAGGCAAAATGGGGGAATTGTAAGGAGAGTTTATAGGCTTTAAAAGGCCATGCTGTAACAGGCGAATGATAACAGGCTTTAATCCTTTTAAAGTGTGCTGTGGAATGGGATATTGGCATTGAGCGGGGTAAGGGTGATTAGGTTTTAATAGAATGGTAAGGGGTGCATGATCCGTCACCAAGGAGGGAGTAGAGGTGTCCTATACTTGTGGATTAAGGTGGGGAGATATAAGGAGAGAATGTGAAGGAGGCTTTGAACTGGGGAAAAGGCGGCAATGAGGTGTGACTGTAGCCTAGGAATAGTCAGGGAAGCAGATAATTTAGTTAAAATGTCTTGACCTAATCAGGGAACTGGGCAGGTGGGGATAACTAAAAAGGAGTGCATACAAGAATATTTTCCAAGTTGGCACCAGAGTGGGGGAGTTTTAAGGGGTTTTGAAGCCTGGCCGTCAATACCCACAACAGTTATGGAGGCAAGGGAAATATGCCCTTGAAAAGAAAGTAATGTGGAGTGGGTAGCCTCTGTATTGATTAAGAAGGGGACAGGTTTACCTTACACTGTAAGAGTTACCGAAAGCTTCTGTGATGGTCCAGGAAGTTTCTGAGGTGATCGGGCAGCATCAGTCTTCAGCTGCTAAGCTGAGAAGATCTGGGAAGGAGTCAGCCTTGGGCCAGAGTTCCAGGGACTCTGGGAGTGGCTGCCAGGCGAGTTGGACAGTCTGATTTCCAGTGGAGTCCTGCACAGATGGGACATCTGCACAGATGGGACACGGCTTAGGAGGAATCCTGGGCTGTGGGCATTCCTTGGCCCAGTGGCCAGATTTCCGGCACTGAAGTAAGATCCTGGGGGAGAAGGTCCTGAAGTAATGCTTGACTGCTTCAGCTTAGGCATTTTGAAGTTCTTGTGTGCTGGAGATGTGGCTGGGGTTTCTCTCACAGTGGAGGCAAGGAATTGCAACTCAGAAATATGTTGCTACTTGGCTGCCTCTACTCTATTATTGTACACCTTGAAAGTGAGGTTAATTAAGTCTTGTTGTGGGGTTTGAGGGCCAGAATCTAATTTTTGGAGCTTTATGTAATGTCAGGAATGGATTGGGTAATAAAATGCATATTGAAAATAAGGCAGCCTTCTGGCCCTTCTGGGTCTAGGGCAGGAAAGCGTCTAAGGGTTGTTGCCCAATGGGCCATGAACTGGGTTGAGTTTTTATATTTGATGAAAAAGAGTCTAAATGCTAACTGATTTGGGAGAGGTTGGATAAATAAAAAGGAGCATTAACCTTGACTATACCTTTAGCTCCAGCCACCTCTTTAAGAGGAAATTGTTGGGCAGGTAGGGGAGGGCTAGTCGTGGAACGAAACTGTAAGCCAGACCAGGTGTGAGGAGGGGGGGTGATAAAAGGATTACAGGGTGGGGAAGCGGAGGCTGAAGTAGAATTGGGACCTGGCTCAGCCTCGTGAGGAGCAGCCTGGGGAGGAGGGGAGAGGTCAGATGGGTCTGTAGAAAAGGAGGATTCAGAGGACTCAGAGCTTGGGGTGGAGACTGAAGGAACAGACAGGAGAGAAAGAAGACAGATTTGGAATGAGTCACATGGGAGCAGAGACTAGGGAGGGACCAATGTGTAAAAGAATGCCTGGACGTCAGGTACCTCAGACCCATTTGCCCATTTTTCGACAAAAATCATCTAGATCTTGTAAAATGGAGAATTCGAAAGTGCTGTTTTCTGGCTATTTAGAACCATTATTGAGTTTGTATTGGGGCCAAACAGTGTTGCAGAAGAAAATAAGGTGCTTAGGTTTTAGGTCAGGTGAGAGTTGAAGAGGTTTTAAGTCTTTGAGAACACAGGCTGAGGGAGAAGAAGGGGGAATGGAGGGTGGAAGGTTGCCTATAGTGAAGGAGGCAAGCACAGATAAAAGAGAGGTAGAGACACAGAAGTGGGGTGTAGTGAGCAGCCCTGGGCTGCAATGTGGGTGAGCAGCCAAAGCAGATGTCCCTGTAATTGACTTGCCACCAAGGGAATGTGGGTGAATGACCCCAGGACCACAGGCACACGCCACCAAGCCTGGGTGAATGTGGGCAGGTGTCCCCATGGTGATCAGACACCAATGGAGTGTGAGTGAATAATTAGGCAGGCCTCCCCGCAGTGATTAAAACACCAAGGGAAGACTGTCTTCCAGAGTCTGTGACTGACACCGGAGTTTTGGGTCCACAGATAATATGTGTCTCCTTTGTCTCTACTACAGAGGAAAAAGAACTAGAATTGGAAGGACAGGGAGATTGAAGGGTAGCAAGAGGCTGGAGAAGAGAGTGAAAAGACCGCCCACCCGATTTGAAAGTGGTGAGATGTTCCTTGGGCTGGTTGGTCTGAGGACCTGAGGTCATCTCCTCACGGAAGTGAGGGCGAGGACAGGGGACCAGTCTCCCAAAGGAGTCCTCCTGTTCCAGGTCTTTGGCACCAAATGTCACGTGCGTCTGTGTGGAGACCACCAAACAGGCTTTGTGTGAGCAATAAAGCTTTTTAATCACCTGAGTGAAGGCGGGCTGAGTCCGAAGAGAGTCTGCGAAGGGAGATAGGGGTGGGGCCATTTTGTAGGATTTGGGTGGGTAGTGGAAAATTACAGTCAAAGGGGGTTCTCTTTCAGGCAGGGGCAGGGGTCACAAGGTGGTCAGTGGGGGAGCTTCTGAGCCAGGAGAGGGAATTTCACAAGGTTAATTGCTCAGTTAAGGTGGGGTAGGAACAAATCACAATGGTAGAATGTCATCAGTTCAGGCAGGAACTGGCCATTTTCACTTCTTTTGTGATTCTTCACTTCCTTTAGGCCATCTGGATGTATACTGTAGGTCACAGGGGATATGATGGCTTAGCTTGGGCTCAGAGGCCTGACAAGGGCTAATTTACATTAACAAGGGATTTATGAGTTTACCAGTTTTACTACAACCTTATCAACGTTGTGTATTTTCATTTAAAAAGTTAAGTATAAAAGTGGTGGAAAGGTCCTATCAAGTTTTACCTATTAGGTTTTCTAAGAATATGGTTTAGCTTTGCTTAGAAACAAAGTTACTTCTTTTTTGCACTGGCTTGTTTGTTTTCCATGTGTGGGTGTGTGTAAAATGGGGTATTTTATGTCCTTCATGTGTTTCTGTCCTCCTTTTACATTCCTTCTTTCTCCTCACGTTTTTCTCCTCTACCCAGAGCTGTCATATTTGGCTCTGCAGACAGTTGTTTCCCATTCACCATTTCCACACATGCTTGGGAGATCTTTTGGCTCCACCTGTACTCATGTGCTAGTAGTTATTAATACCAAGGATATGAGGCACTGTAGATCTCTCTATGACCCTCTGCACATAGCCGTGATCCATCAAGGAAGGCAGAGGTATATTGCTGAGACTAGCCTTGGACTCAGGAGAAGATAGTACTGGGTTTGGTTTGACCAACTCCACACACCCCAAATGCTCAGCATGCGAGACTCTAATCAGGAGATTCTCATTCCCAAGACACCTGGTCCTGCTATTTCTCATTTCTTTCCTCATGTCTGCTTGCATAATACCACTCACTCACTCCAAGCTGCTACCTTCACCTTTAACCTACTTCTTCTATCCCAAGTCCCAACTTAATTATATAGGGATGAAGCTGGTTGCACGAGCATGTCCCACCCTCAGCTCCTCTCTCCCTAGTCCCAGTTATGTGACTGTTCTTGCCATACTTACCCAATAGGAGGTGGCTCTGGACACTCATGACCTGAATCACAAATTACCTAAGAGTGTGTGCTTGCTTCCACATTCTTTCTTTGAGTCCCAAGGGACCCATCCTATTTACTCTGACCACACTTACTTCTTTTTGCCTTAGTAGATGAGTGCCCTGATAAGGAGTCAAGGGAGGAAAGGGGTAGGGGTATATGTGTGGGAACTAGATAGGTATGTTCCTCCTGTTGTCTCTGCATTCTGAAGCACTTCCTTTTAGTATAAAGTGGAACACTGTACAAATGTTTAATAAATTGTGATATTGCTATGGTCTGAATGTTTACATCTCTTCAGAATTCATATATGGAAGTCCTGACCCCCAAGGTGATGGTTTTAGGTGGTGGTGCCTTTGGGAGGTGATTAGTTCATGAGGGCAGAGCCCTGGTGATTGCAATTAGTACCCTCATAGAAGAGACCCTACAGAGCCAACTTGCCCTCCCGCCACATGAGGTTACAGTGAACACATGGCAGTCTAGGAAGTGGGCCCTTATCAGACACCACATCTGACCACACCCTGATTTTGGGCACTCCAGTCTGAAGAACTGTGAGAAATAAATTTGCTGATAAGCCATCTGGTTTATGGTATTTTGGTTTAGCTGCTGTAACAGACTAAGACCTATATGAACATCTTGGGCAGGATAAACCAGTTAAATCAGAAAATCTTCCTTACAGAGACAAAGGACTTCCTCATCTTATAAATAGTTCTCAAAGTCATTTTAAAAACACTAAACAGGAAATATATTGAAACAAGGTGCTTGCCTTAAAAGGAATGTCATTAACAGTGTCCTTCCTAAGAATGATTTTATCCCTTTGTAAACTATGGATTGCTCTAGGGAAACGGCAACTTTCATAAAAGGCTAAAAATTGCCTTTGATTTTATTTTTATTTTTTAAAAATTTTGATTGATTGATTGATTGATTGATTGATTGATTTAGGGTCTCCCTCTGTCACCCAGGCTGGAGTTCAGTGGTGCCATAGTGGCTTACTGCAGCCTTGACTTCCTGGGCGTAAGCAATCCTCCCACATCAGACTCCCAAGTAGTTGGGACCACAGGCACACGCCACCAAGCCTGGCTAATTTTTTTTTTTTTTTTTTTCTTTCCTGTGGAGACAGGGTCTTGGTATGTTGCTGGGGCTGATCTCAAATTCCTGGCCTCGAGGGATTATCCCACCTCAGCCTCACAAAGTGCTGGGATTACACACATGAGCCACCACACTTGGCCTGCCCTTCATTTTATGAGAAGAAAAACCATTAAAACTATTCAACCACAGGAAGCATGTATGGATTTTTAAAACTTTAAAATAAATATAAGTATAAAGATGAGCATGATACAAATGGAGAAGTGAGATATTTTTACCACAGTCTTTAAGTTGGACATCTGAAGTGTAATTAATCACTTGTTAGAGATTGTTGATTACCTGACTCAGAGACTAGGAAGGACAAAAAACTTACTGCTCATTTCTCCTTATGGCCACTCAGATGTGAGGGTGTTACTGCCAATGTCTATCAGTCGTCTGATGTCCCTGAGCAACTGGGAGAAGAGTAGTTTATACCTGGGCTGCTCTCCATTCAGAGACTTACCTGCTTTTTCACTGGTGTTAAACTGTTTTCGGCTGGGTGCGCTGGCTCACACCTGTAATCCCAGCACTTTGGGAGGCCAAGGTGAGTGGATCTCTTGAGACCAGGAGTTCGAGACCAGCCTGGCCAACATGGTGAAACCCTGTCTCTATAGAAAATACAAAAATTAGCAGAGTGTGGTGGTGCACACCTGTAACCCCCAGTATTTGGGAGGCTGAGGCAAGAGAATTCCTTGAACCTGGGAGGTGGAGGTTGCAGTGAGCCAAGATCACGCCACTGCACTCCAGCCTGGGTGACAGAGCAAGACTCCACCTCACAAACAAAACACGAAGTTTTAATTGGGCAGAGCATGAGTGTAATTAATTGCTTAGTGAAGCACAAAAGACACAAAAGCACAAAAGACTTGACCCCCACAATACAGATAACCATGATCACTTAAATAAAAAGATTTTTAGCGGTCTGAAGTATTGGTGTAATTACAATGTAATAGTTTACAATTTTTAAAAATTGTTGCTTTGACAAAGATGTAGCATCAATAGCAGTGTTAGTTGGTTATGTGGAAAATATTGATTTCCCAAAGTTCAGTTTGCACATATTTTTTGGAACAGTTAATTATAGTGAGGCCAGTGGATACCATAAACCTTAATTTTATGATGCAACAAAAAAATACTAATTAGAGGTAGATTAGCATAGATTAAAAAAAATAAGATGATACTGGCTGGGTACGGTGGCTCATGCCTATAATCCCATCATTTTGGGAGGCCTAGGTGGGTGGATCACCTGAGGTCAGCAGTTCGAGACCAGCTTGGCCAACACGGTGAAACCCCATCTCTACTAAAAATGCAAAAATTAGCTGGGCATGGTGGCGGGCGCCTGTAGTCCCAGCTACCCGGGAGGCTGAGGCAGGAGAATTGCTTGAACCTGGGAGGTGGAGGTTGCAGTGAGCCAAGATTGTGCCATTGCACTCCAGCCTGGGCGACAGAGGGAGACTGCGTCTCAAAAAACCAAAAAGAAGAGCTTGAGGCTAGCGATTTCATTCCTGTTGTTTCTGTACCAATGGGGGTGTCTTCAGGCTGCTTCCTAGATGATGAAATTGAGGAACAGACCCAGGATGGAGGATTCTTGTTTTTGTTCCTCTTCTACCAGCTACTACACTGTGCTGGTCTTATTCATAGTTTTGGTTGGGGACAAGAGTTTTTAATTCTCAAGACTGAGAGGAGGGAAAGAGCTTAGCATTGACTTTTTCATGGCATAAACTGATTGTGAGATGGAATAGTTTAGAGCCATATTTAGTGATTTCATTTTTAGAAAAAAATTCAACTCATTGAAAATAATAGAAACTACCCAGATGGGCAAGTAAGTGGAAATTTTTGCGAGATAAGGAGCAAGTCCATTTATATTCAGGAGACCGTGAAATTGCAGCATGTGTTTCCCTAAGTGGGCGGCCTTAGGAGTTCTGATCACTTGCCCTGTGAATGAGTGTTCCTGTTTAGAGCATCTTAGTTTAGTGCCTTCCTAGCTTTATGTATACACAAACATTTTCTATTTATTCTGTCAGTGCTTAGAGGTAGTGGGTCACTGTGTTTCTCTGGGCTGTAAGTAAAAGCTGATACTGAGATGGGATCCACTGAAGAGCCAAATTGGATGATGCTTTAGCTGTGCTAGTTGAGTCCTGGCACACAGAGGAAATGGTTCTCTTTGAGCTGGCCGCCTCCTCTGTAAGAAGATGCTGGTTAATCAGCAGAAGTAGGACCAAAGCCAGAGGGCCTTTTGGAAATGAAAGGCGGATTTTTTTTTTTTTTTTTTTTTTTTTTTTCTGGCAGTAATTTGCAGATGAACCAGTACCACAGAGTTTGTTTGTTTGTTTGTTTTTGGATTAATTGGCAATCCAAATAATAAATGGGAAACAATTCCTTAATGTAACCCACTGGTTCTTTTGTTTAGTGAATAGCTGTGATGGGCTGTGTTTGGCAATTATTTCAGGTCATCCTAAGAGAAAAAATTCCCCTTTATGTAGGAAAATGCTTCTAGGTCATTCCTTGAGGATCTGATTGCTTCTAACATTGTCTCTAATTCAGGGGTATTTTTCTTTGCTTTGCTTTTTTTAAAGACAGTCTCATTCTGTCATCCAGGCTGGAATACAGAGGCATGATCTTGGCTCACTGCAACCTCTGCCTCCCCAGGTTCAAGTGATCCTCCCATCTCAGCCTTCCAAGTAGCTGGGACTACAAGTACATGCCACCATGCCCAGCTAAGTTTTTGCGTTTTTAGTAGAGCCAGGTTTTCACCATGTTGCCCAGGTCTCGAACTCCTGAGCTCAAGTAATCCACCCATCTTGGCCTCCCAAAGTGCTGGAATTGCAGGTGTGAGCCACTGCACCCGGCATGGGTATGTTTCTTATACAGCATTTTTGTGTTTTATTTTTAAAGCTTTATTAGCTTTTTTCAAGTAGCTGGTAATGGGCTTCTTGGGCGGTTGTGGCTTTCATTTTGTGGTGCTGTTGTTCCTGATGAGTACAGTATTTGCTTTGTTGGATAAGTGCTAGCTGATTGACAGTGATTTCCTGTGCTCCCAGGTTCATCTTTTTTTTTTTTTTTTTTTTTAATTTTAAGTTCCAGGATACATGTGCAGGACATGCAGGTTTGTTACATAGGTAAACGTATGCCATGGTGGTTTGCTGCACCTCTCAACCCATCACCTAGGTATTAAGCCCAGCATGCATTAGCTATTTACTCTGATGCTTTCCTTCCCCCAACCCCCCAACAGGCCCCAGAGTGTGTTGTTCCCCTCCTTGTGTCCATGCGTTCTCATTGTTCAGCTCCCACTTATAAGTGAGAACAAGTGGCATTTGGTTTTCTCTCCCTGTGTTAGTTTGCTGAGGATAATGGCTTCCAGCTCCATCTGTGTCCCTGCAAAGGACATGATCTTGTTCCTTTTTGTGGCTGCATAGTATTCTATGGTGTATATGTATCACATTTTCTTTATCCAGTCTATCATTAATGGGCATTTGGATTGATTCCATTTCTTTGCTATTGTGAATAGTGCTGCAGTGAACATACATGTGCATGTAGCTTTATAATAGAAAGATTTGTATTCCTTTGGGTATATACCCAGCAACGGGATTGCTGGGTCAAATGGTATAATACTTCTGGTTCTAGGTCTTTGAGAAATCACCATACTGTCCTCCACAATGGTTGAACTAGTTTACATTCCCACCAACAGTGCAAAAGCATTTCTGTTTCTCCACAGCCTCACCAGCATCTGTTGTTTCTTGACCAGGCTCAGCCTAGAGCATAGTGGTGCGATGGTGTGTCTTGGCTCTTAGGATGGGATTGTGCAGATTCAACTCTCCCTTCCCCTTCTCTCCATTCTGGGTTACAGCATCTAAAATGTTATGTGGGAGATCCTTTTATTCTCTGGGATAATGAGCATGCTGGCGTCACCTTGGCATTTAAAATCCCTCAAAGATTTGGCCCTAACTACCTCTTCAACTATATCTCCTATTTTAAAACCACACAATCAGAAGTCTTTAGATAGCTGGTGATTTATATAGCCTTTAAGCCAGAGGTGTGTAGATTGAATTAAGTGTTTGAGGGTGGGGTGCCCAGGATTACTTGAACATGCTCACTGTTCTCAGTCGTGGCTGAACGTTAGGATCACTTGGGGGAACTTGTAAAACTCATAAGGCTCAGGCACACCCCAGGCCAAATAAATCAAATTGGGGATGAGACCCAGGTGGTTCCAATGGGCAGCTGAGGCTGGGAGTTGCCCATGCTGGAGGCTATTGTCTTCACTATAGAGAATGAAGTGCTGTTGGCTCTAATGCTCTGGCTCAGATCTGAGCCCTGAATCCATGTTATAGTCTCTGTCTTTGCTCACACCCTAAGAGTCCCACCTGGAACATCCTTTCCTTGTCCTTCACTGACTCAAGTCCATTTCCCTCCCCTGTTCTGTGTCTGTTTTCCAGGTTTCCAAATAGACTTTCCAACTTACAATGATCTCTGTGCATTTCTTTTTTTTGGAGACAGAGTCTCGCTCTGTCGCCAGGCTGGAGTGCAGTGGTGCCATCTTGGCTCACTGCAACCTCCGCCTCCCGGGTTCAAGTGATTCTCCTGCCTCAGCCTCCCAAGTAGCTGGGACTACAGGTGCATGCGAGAACGCCCAGCTAATTTTTGTATTTTTAGTACAGACGGGGTTTCATCATGTTGGCCAGGGTGGTCTTGATCTGTTGACCTTGTGATCTGCCTGCCTCTGCCTCCCAAAGTGCTGGGATTACAGGCATGACCCATCGCACCAGGCCGCATTTCTTAACTGAGAAAAATTATATCACTTCTGTAGTGGATACCAAATAGTGACATAGTTTTTTTTTCTGTATCATCTTAATATCTGTAAGATATTATAGATATTCTAATATCTATATTAGGTAATGACCTCCCTGAAAACGATGAAAGTTCATGTGAAAATATTTTTGGGATGTTTGGCTAACAGTATTTCTTACTTAAATGTAAGTTTTAATTTTTGTTTTATTTTAAATTCAGATCCTTTTCCTTCTAACTCTAGTCTATTTTAGGCCATGGATTTCTTTGAAAATCTGGTGCAAGCTATAGACTGTCTCCCCAGAAGAGTGCTCATACAAGCACATGCTCTGTTTTACATTCAGGCAGTGGGTGCTGGAGCCCCTCAAAAGCCTGTCCACGGACATGTGGCGAGCTCTGTTTGATCTGTTTCTTCTTAGCAGACAGATGGCTATGCTAATTAGCCTGATTTGATAATTCCACAATGTATGCATGTATTGAAACACCACATTGCAACCCATAAATGTATACAATTATTTGTTAATTTAAAATAAAACAAAACTACGAAAAATGTGCCTACCTCCCCAAAAGGTTATGAGGAAAGGGATTTTTTAAAATGGAGTAAGAAGGAAGGTAATTTGGGCAAGATCTTTTCTTAGGAGCTGCAGTGAGTGGGGACTTCTAACAACAGGATAGCATTTGACTTGATTGAGGGGATGGGGCCAGATGACAGGTAGAGGGCACCTGACTTTATCCCCTCTCATATCCTGTCCTGGGCAACATCTGGGCGAACTGCGTGGGTGGTGGGACTCCTGTGGCCAAGCAGGAGGAGTTAATAGCTCAACAGAACGCTAGATGTCACCACAACACCAATTAGTGTTCTGGCTTTTGGCACTCCTGTGCCTGAGCCCAGATTAGGACAGCAAGAAAGCTTTAGAAACTTCCAGTCAGGGACCTAATTCTGTCAAATGTCTACAGGATTTGTCTTGTCTTTTTTTTTTTTTTTTTCCTTAAATATAAAGAAGAACCAAAGGGTGGATAAGTGTACATTCATCATAACTAAATGGAAAGGGAAAGAAAAGATGAGTGAGGTGAGTCAAGTGAGGAGTGGGATCTGATTCATGTTTTCCCCTGGAAATGAGACTTTCTTGGCAAGAGTTTTTCTGTCTCTGGGAGGAGGGATGTTGGCTGGATGGGCATTTCAGTCTTCTGAAACAGCAAGTTTTAATGTTATGTTATTCACTTTACTGATACTCCAAAATACATTTCAAACCAATTATGACTGTCTTTTGAATAAAAATGGTAATAATGTGCTATAATTTAACATGAGGGCATTTTTCTTGAGCAAGGTGTTTTTTGTTTGTTTTTGTTTTTGTTTTTTTTTAAGTTTTCTTATTTTTCTTGCAGTTCAGCCAAGTCTGTCACCTTGGCAGGCAATAGCTCACTTAGTTTTATGACCACACGTTACATCTCTGGCCCCAATCAAATCGTTTGTAAATGCACGTATTTTGGCAAAAAGTCTCATAAGTCTACCTTTTTTGGTTTGTGTCAGAATATCCTTCAACACTAAGAATGTATTAACATTGCATTTTATTATTTAAAAATGAATATAATGGATACATTCTTGCTTCAAGGTAGTACAATTATATCAATAATTCAAAGATCTAGATAGAATGCTGACTAATTCTGTTTTGGTGTATGTGACAATGTAAAATTAGTTCATTTTATCTTTTTTTGATTCCTAGGTTTTGAAAAATGTCCTTGGGAGTAAATAAGTTTAGCAGGAAAGTACGCCTACTCTACTTATCCAAATGTTAATGAACTTTGTCTTAGTGAACATGGCACTGTTGACACCACTTAAGTCATAAAAACAGGGCTCTAGGGAGGAAATGACTCAATGTGTTTAATACAGGTTTCCCTGCTAAGCCTCAGCCCGGGGAAGTCCTGTTGGTTTTGAGAAGTGAGCAGCAGTTCTCTATGTAGTTTAAAAAAACAAAACAAAACAAAACAATAAAGATAGAAAGTGAAGTGGGGAAACAAGATTCTTTAAGTCTATTTTAGAATCCCTATTGGGTCTAGAATGCCATCCTCTGTGGAACGTATTCACTCAGAAACGTGGGCCCTGAGAGCTGGGGAAATAAGGCGTGCGTGATACTCACTGGGTGGTTTGGGCCACTGGGCCTGCCTCTGAAGGCCACTGATGTTTTTGTCTCCTACAGGTGCTCAGCTTTAAGGGCTACTGGGAAAAACTGAACTCCAACCTAGAATATGTTAAGTATGCCAAGCCACACTTCCACTATAACAACATTGTGGTCAGGAGAGAGTGGCACAACCTGATCTCTGAAGAGGTATGAGTGGGTCAGTGAGAACAAAGCCAGCTGCCAGGCATAGTGGACTGGATCCAGGCGATGCCTTTAAATCATAAGGCTGGCTTCCATGTGCAGCACTGTTCTCAATTGCTAGGCACTCGAACGTTGTCATTACTGATCTCAATAGGTAGAGATGCTTCTATGATCTCTGTTCTCCTGGGGAGGAAACTGAAGAGCAGAAAGTTTAAGGGACACACAGCACATTCATAGTAGAAGTACGATTAATATCCATGTCTCAGATGTGTTCCCAGGTTACTTATGTAGTTAAAAATTGATTTTAAAAAATCTAGGTGTTCCCAAATTAGTGGCCATTAGGGGTTGGGGTAGTTGGAGGGAGAATAGTGGATGTGACTCACTGTCCAGGGGTGACCTACGGAAATCTTTGGGGGTGATCGAAGAGTTCTCTATTGTGATTGTGGTGGTATCTTGTGGGACATGAATCTAAACATGATGAGATGACATAGAATGACACACATTGTGCCAATGTCAATTTTTGATTTTGATATTGTGCTCTAGTTATGTAAGATATAAGCACTGAGGAGACTGGGTGGAGGGTACATTGGATCTCTTTCTAGTATCGCTGCACATAGATTAGTGTTATATGTAGTATATAGTTGACTTGCAGTTTCCTGTGAATCTGTAATTGTTTCAGAATAAAATGTTTCTTAAAACTTTTTGAAAAATCTAGGTGTTCTGATTACCTGGAAAATATATTTCTTCTATCTGATGCTCTTAACTGTATTGCATTATATCCTTGATGTGAAAAGTCACCAATAAAACCTTTACCTTCCATACTCCTGATGTGTTCTCACTCCTAGAAAACAGGAAAAAGAAGGTCCACGGCATACGTGAGGAATATTCTTGATAATGCAATAAAGTAAGTGAAATTAGAGGTTATCATATCTGTAAGATGGTTAACATTTACAATGACTTTGTTTTGTTGGCTACCTTTTACAGAAGTAGTTTACTTTTGATGCATATCCCCAGCAAAATGATATTGTCAGCTTCACAAATGTAGCCACTTGGACCCTATTCTGGAATTTGTTGCTGGAATTTCTAGTGGGAAAAGCTTATATGTTGAACTTTATAGACTTGTAACCTGTGGATAGATGTTTACAATGGATAAGTGGTAAAGAAATTTCCTATTAGTGAGCATTTTAGGAGAGAAAGGCAAATACTAGGTTGATTTTTTTTTTTTTTAAAGTGTCAATGGGCTAGTGAGCTTGCTCTTATTTTGAAAGCCTGTTTTCTGGATATATGAGTCATCTCAGAGTACTAAAAGTATAGGCCCCATTCCAACCTCTGTTCTATTTTCTGTCCCCATTATTTTCAATAACTGAGAGCTACAATTGTTTTAAATTATTGCTGTTGTTGGCACTAAAGGGTTTTGAGATTTTATAATTGCCTCATGTGGCTTTCACTACATTGATCAAAGTTTTTGAGGTTTTCAGCAGCCTAAGAATAGTTTCTACAGTGGTTTTTATGCATTTTTAAAGGAGGATATCTTTGTATGATGTGGCTTTAAATTTTTTAAAAGCAATGCTGTCTGTGAATAACATGGCTAATTTCTTCGTAGGGTGATTTCTAACCTAGAAGCAAGAAATTTGGGTAAGAAAAGATCTGTAATAAAGCCTTCTGGGTTTCAGTCAGTGTTTTGTTTGTAGCACTGTTCTTCCTCCCACTGTGGGTTGGCAAGAAAATCACTTCCAGTAGTGTGGTGCAGGCAGCACCTTTTAATATCTTGTTGTTAGAGTGGCTGCACGGCTCTTCCCGTGTCTGTCTAGGTGCCAGGACCTCCGGGGACAGCTGCTGAATGTGCTTTCGCTGTGAGAGTCCCTGGGTGATGCATCGCCTTGCGGTTCTCCTTATTTCCTGTCATATAGAGCTGCCCTCTGGCTGTGCCCACAGGATGCATTTTGGCAATTCCCTTGGCTTGGCGCTGCTTGCTTTCTAGCTGTCTGATCCTACCAGGTCTTGCCTTGTATGTGCCTCTCATTTTGGTTTAAAATTGGGCACACAGGTCCTAGAGGTATAAAGATGAGGAGCTTCCAGGTAAGCAGTGTGGAAAGAGCATAGGCTTGAGAGCTAGACAGAGCTGGACTTATATTCCAGCATGGTCTCATGTGAACCAAGTGCTCCTGGGCAAGTCACTTAACCATTTGTGCACTGTCCTCCTCAGGGGAATGAGGAGAAAATGAGACTAACTGGGGTAATGCAGATAGCACCTAGCATAGTGTTTAGCGCATGTGGGTACCTGAGGTGGCTCCTTTATCCTTAGTGTGTAAGGAAGAAATGTTAACGTGTGGCTTCTAAACCAAATGACAGATATTATGTAATCTGTAGGTGTAGGGAATGAGAGGATAGGTCAGGAGCGGGGATGGCTGGAGAGGGAGGGAGGTTGGAAGAGGCTCCTCAAAGGGCTGACATGTGAGTTAAGTCTTGATAAACAAAGGGGACTTGGCCAGGTGAAACCAGGGGAGGTGAATGCTGAGCATATTCAAGCACAGGCTTGTTTGTAGTTGCCAGAAGAACACTTCCATGCCTCATGAAGGTCAGCCTTCATTAAATAAGCTTTTGTTTTTATATCCCAATCCTGTTTTATGGGCTTGGATGTTGGGTGACTCTAATGGAAACTATTTTATACTGTGCATTGCTGCACCTCCTGCAACTGTGCACACAGCACAGTGAACTGTGACAGTGCACTTGTCATCCAGCTTAGGCTGACAGAGCCTGGGCTCACTGACCAGACCAGGAGGAACCAGCCCCTGCCTTACCAGGCCATCAATGCCTGAAGCCAGGGGATCTGCCCTGCCAGACAGGGGCACGCGTGTGTGTGTTTCAGGCGTACCATCCTTGCATTGCTGGGGGTTTTGCAATGGGGAATGTTGCTGGTGTGGTCGAGGTTTCTGTCGTGCCACCCCTCCTGCCCTGCTTATGGAGCTACTCTATGTGTCAAGGCCGTTTGCATCCTGCTACTAGTCAATCTCTCTTAATGCACTTTAGGAAACTCTTCCCTTTCCTCGCATGTGCTTTGCATATACTAGTTCCCCATAAAGAATGTAACTGCCTGAAACAGAACATTCTGTGAAATGCAGGGCTGTTGGATCCACATGTTAAATTGTTTCATATCAATCACGAGGGTTGTGTGGGATCCAGGGAAGATTTATCCCAGGGGTTCAAGAGATATCTATGTCCTCCCAGAAGGAGTCGCCAGCCCACTAAGCAGGGTGGTTCTACCCTTTTGCCTGGCACTGGATCTCAAGTATTTAAGAAGAAAAGAATGGAATACAAAGATGTTAGAAGTGCTTTGGGGCAGATTTTCTGGCAAAACTGGGTTTGTCTCACCCTAGGGCTACTACACTGTAGTGTGCATTGCAAATCACGGTGGGGAAAGTACCATTTGATTTAACATATCACTTTTCCATCACTTTTCCACCTTTTCCTAGCTACCTTTGTAGTCTGATAACTTGTGCCAGTTAGTAGTATTTGCTGCAGTAATTGACTGGCCCCCCCAGCTCAGTAACTCCCAAGGCTACTGAACTACAGGTTCAGAAAGTAGAAGGGAGCCATGCAGTCCTTCCACCGAGCCCTGTTCCCTCAGTTTATGATCCCAGAAGGGTTAAGAGAGGGCCCAAGTCCCTCTGTTTCCAGTGGAGCAGAGGTTCTTAGCAGTGAGTTTTAGTGTTAAACAAAAATCAAAGCTAGAGCCTACTGGGGTTGAGGAATGTGTTTTCTTCCTTTCTTGGTCATTCCCTGTTTCACATGGCTCTGATAAGTTCACCTTGTAGGAGTAGGTCACACTTAGGTGATGAAAAATTTTCATCCTGTCAGGGAAGTGTTATGTTTTCCCAATGACTCAGAGAACGGAAACCCAGGCTGATTCTTCTTCCTTCTAACCCATCTCATGAAAACTGCTCAGAGCCTAACTATTGCTCTATTTCATTTCAGCGCCAAGATTAACACCCCTCTTGCAGGAGGAAGACAGCCACCAGCGGCTGCTCATGGGGCTGGTAAGTGGTATGTGGGTTCTTTAGGGGCTAGCAAACAACAGACCCTAAGACAAGGGGAAAGGGTTACAGTGGGCTTCTCATTCTGATCTTATTCTTTATTCTTTACACAAGTATGTTTTGCCAGCATTATGGACCCTGTGTGTCCAGTGGTAAGCAACCCATATGATTTCTGCCCTCTTGGAATATGTAGTCAAGAGGGAAGACACACATGAATCACACCAATACATATGTAATTTACAAACCATGATAAGGAGTGTATAGCGTTGAGAGTGCTTTAAAAAAGGAAAGAGCTGCATCTTTGTGGCATTTGTATTTGGGGTTTCAAATACAACAGAACAGGCTGGGCACAGTGGCTCATGCCTCTAATCCTAGCACTTTGGGAGGCCAAGGCGGGTGAATCACCTGAGGTCAGGAGTTTGAGACCAGCCTAGCCAGCATGATGAAACCCTGTCTGTACTAAAAATACAAAAATTAGCTGGGCATGATGGTGCACACCTGTAATCTCAGCTACTCAGGAGGCTGAGGCAGGAGAATCGCTGGAACCCAGGAAGTGGAGGTTGCAGTGAGCCAAGATTTGCGTCACTGCACTCCATCCTGGGCGACAGAGGGAGACTCTGTCTCAAAAAACAAAACAAAACAACAACAACAAAACAACAGAACAAAGTACTTTTTCTCAAGAAGTCATAATACTAGGATGACCAAAGAAATATAAATCAAAATAAATTAATTGAAAAGCAGAATTTGTAAATAAATCCAAAACCTTTAAAAAGCTGATTAAAGAGACATCTGGAAAGCCTAATAACATATTTTTAATACCATATGGACTTAAGAATGGGATAATCTATTTATTAGTTTAGGTTTAATTTTCAACTTTTCTGCCTTTATTGCAGTCATTAGTGTTGTTTCTACATAATATATTTGACTTTCTATAGTAAGGTTTGAGATTCATAGTTTTTAATATATTAGGAGAGGTTAGTTTAGATATGGCAACAATAGTAAAAGAAAAATCTCACATATACAAGAAGGAAATAATTATAGTACTTTTATAAAATTAAATATTGCACAGCCATTAAAACAGTATGGCAAACATGGCTGGGCACTGTAGCTCACGCCTGTTATCCCAGCACTTTGGGAGGCCAAGGCAGGTGGATCACCTGAGGTCAGGAGTTCGAGACCAGCTTGGCCAACATGGTGAAACTCTGTCTCTACTAAAAATACAAAAATTAGCTGGGCGTGGTAGCACATGCCTGTAATCTCAGCTACTGGGAGGCGTGAGGCATGAGAATCGTTTGAACCTGGGAGGTGGAGATTGCAGTGAGCTGAGATCGCACCACTGCACTCCAGCCTGGGTGATGACAGAGCAAAAAAAAAAAAAAAAAAAGTATGGCAAACAATGTTTATATGACAAACATGCAACATTAGAATGAGTGTGCACATCAGGGAAAGGAAAAAAATAACCCCCAATTATTAATGTGGGTGTTAGGATTATGGGTGATTTTAATTTTTATCTTCATGGAAAAATTGAAAAGCACAAAGAAGTATGCACTATGTGTTACACAGAAAACATCTTTTATTTAAAGCCAAATTAATTGGAACATGCATGAGACTGAATTGAAATAAGATACCACTATGTCTTGGCCTGGAGGGTTGTGGACTCGGTTTTACTCAGGGTATTGTAATGTGAATCTGCTACAATAGAAGATGTGTGCATGGGTGATATAAGCTGTACAACTCCCTTGTGCTGTTTGTTGGCACAAACATGGCCCTGGCATCCTGCTCTTACTGAGCGTGTTGTCTAGGCAAAAGGCAGAGGAGGAAGGAGGAGAAAAGCAAAAGGTGAGGAGGGCTGGGAATGTTAATGGTTGGGGGAGTGGGGAGGCCCAAGGATGATCAGACAAAGTGAGTGTAGAAACAAACCTATTTGGAGGCACCAGAATGAATATTTCATTACCTTTGCATATCAAGGGGCTGTATTGAGTGTCTGTGGCCACTATGTAGAGGGAAGTACTTGATTATTTCCCTTTTACTCCTGCCTCTCTCCTTCCAAAACACCCAAAGCTGTTGCCCCCATTGTCTCAGTCATTCTGTGTATAGAGTTGTTCCTGTTAATCCCCCAGGACTCTAGGAGCAGTAGACTTCCATCGTTTGGTAGATCCCAAAGCCTGTGACTTCTAAGTTGGTGACTTTCACTGTCTTCTTTGGAGGATTCTCATCAGAGTTAGAGCCTTACTCGCAGTACTCACTGGGCTTTGGGTGAATCATAAGTAATTCATTTTGAGGCAAATGTTGGGGACCCCTTATTTATGCACACCAGAGAAATATTGAGAGTTACGCATTTCCGTTGATGGGAGCTTCAGATCCAATATTTTTTATATTGATGAGGAATGTTAATAAGTGGATCTAATTCAAACCAGTTGCAGATATGAGTGGGTAGGCTGTGACTTATCTAATGCATATCCTGTTTTCAGATGGTGTCTGAGCTAAAAGACCATTTTTTGAGACACCTACAGGGTGTAGAAAAGAAGAAAATTGAACAGATGGTTCTGGACTACATTTCAAAACTGGTTGGTCTTGCTTTTTATTCTCCTCATATCCCCCTTCACCTCACTCCCCAAATAGTTCTGAAAATGTGGTTCAGTGAACCCACTTATGTGTTTTTCAAATTAGATTTTTGGAGATCTCCCGTTTTTAAACCAGCACTTGGTGCTATAGATTGAGAAAAGGGAAATAAGGACCATAAACAAAGAGCATTTGGTTTGGAAAGTGGGTTATTGCCCTCCCTTCAAATACTGATTATACATCCATGGAAGCGTAGGACAATGAATTTAGTATGCTTGCCAAATGTTGATATCTCGTCTTGGCAACTTCCAGCTCCTTATTAAACAGTAAGGAATGACTTCTCTACATGGAGGTTTATGTAGACATGAGAGAACTTGAACTTCAAATCTTAGTTAGTTCCAGTGGCCTAACTAGGCCAGATTCTAGCTTACTTGTATGAATACTGCCATGTGAGACTGAGATTGGCAGTTCCTTACCTGGTAGCCACTTACTGAAATTTTGTGATCCAGATTGGTAACACCACTCTATGTGTAAATAGTAGTGATATGACTAAATGGAATTTTAAGGTTGTCTTAAGTCTTTCAAAAAGCATATAGAGTTGAGGCCTGATCTTGCTTAGAATCTAGAAATAATGTTTGACAAATTCAAAAAAACATATTTGCACAGAAGGAGAAAACACTCCATTATTTCTGCAAATTTGTATAAGATCAGTATGCAAATAAGCCAGTGTGTGAACATATATTTTTCCACTGAACTCTGGAAGATTTATTAAATTTATTAGACATAATCCTCATTTAATCATTTCATGTTTAATTTTCAAGTTTTCTGCCTTGATTGCAGTCATTAGTGTTGTTTCTTCATAATATATCTGAATTTCTATAGTAAGGTTTGAGTTTCATAGTTTTTAATATATTTGGAGAGGTTAGTATTCTCATGTAGTGATATTTATAATCAGGGATTTGAATATTTCTTAAGTCTTTCTCTCAATAGAACTGTACCAAGGAACTCACTTTATGAATGTGTTACTGATCCTCCCCATGTTGACATTAACTCGCTTTTTTTAAAAACTCACAACACACAGTAATTTAACATATCCACCTATCACCTTTATTTCTATTGACTTGAAATCTTACCTCCCAAAGTGCTAAGAAGGTTTTCCATTCAATCGTCATTTTTCTCCATAGTTAATAACATAAGTTTTAACACTAGTTTGTGTTAACAGCCTGCAGAACCAATAGGCCCAGAAACGATACATATGAAGTCTCAGACAACTCAAGATCCCTGACATTGACTCAGCAGTCACTGATTGAGGCCACATCTCCCTGCCCCTGCCCAGCAGCCACTAGTCATGCCTTCTGCTCCCCTCTAAGGAGAGTGGCGGGCATCCTTTCTAAAACATATCCAAGAAAGTTGCTGCAGAACCTGATTATATTGGTTACATGTTAACTTACTTGATTTCAGCCAAAGAGAAACTGAGGATCTGTATCACTGGGATAGCGTTTGCCTGTGAGTCTGTGGAGATCCTTCTGCTTTGCCCCCTGTTTTTAACCCACACAATGTGTGGATTCATGGCCGATAACAGCTCCATAGGGACTGCTCTTCTGCTGGCAAACTTATTGCAGAGTTAGAATGGGTTTCTGGATAGAGCTCTAAGACAAAGACGGCTACCTACTTTGGTTGATTAGTTCCAGTCAGTGTGCTAACCAATTCTTACAACAGCCCTATGAAATATTTCCCCTTATTTTACAGATGAGGACACTGCAATTTGGAGAGGATGGGTAACTTGTATAGGGTTCCACAACTAGTAATGTTAGAATCTGGACTTGATACCAGTCTTACTCCACAGCTCATGATCATGACCTCCATTCTGTGTCTCTTTTCTTCTGACTGACCACTGTTCGCTCTTGCATTGTGACAGGCCTAGAGCAAACCCTGTAGCACTTTACCTTCACCGATGGATGAGGGTCTGTAAGTGTGAGTGGTGGGGCCAGTTAGCTGGGCTGTGGAGGCTGAGCTGGGGCACCACCCGCACAGACAGATGATGCTCTGTTAGATTCTGGTGCACGTTTTCAGTCTTTCCATTTTGGGTTCAGTGCGTCAGAATTGACCTCAGAAAGGCTAGTTCTGTGTCTGGGCGCAGCCTGAATGCCAGCTGCCCTGAAATGCATATCTGAGTTATGGAGGCCTAGCTGTGGAGCCCTTGAGGGAAGGAATGGAGCAATGGTTAATGGACTGTCTTCACCCTCCAGCTGGATCTCATTTGCCACATCCTAGAAACCAGTTGGAGGAAACATAATCTTCATTCCTGCGTTCTCCACTTGTACGCAAGTATTTCTCACTTTTATCAGGTGTACAAAGAGTGGAAACAACTCTGTTTTAGCAGAACCGTTTTGAAATGTACTAGTTCAAATCAGTTCTCACCAGCTCCAACACCATCTAGCTTAATTCTATACTCAGCATTTAAAGTTATGCCCCCCTGTATGTGTACCCTTTAATATATAATAAAAGCTAAACTTTAAAAAAATGTTATGCCCCTGTTACTTTACCCATCCTCTTTTCCTGGCACATGGTTGGTGACAGGGGAGGGACAAATAAGCCCAGTACTGCCAAGAAGGGGAATTTCACTTAATACAATGTGTAACATATGTGCCTACTCTGATTAAATTCTAGGCATTAGGCTGATGGTCACAGTCATATTTATGGGGCTTTCTACAAGGCACAGCATTTCATGATTAGCATGAACCCTTGTGTAGTACTCAAAGCCCCTGCTTAGGACAAATGGGGTGTCACAGATGAGCTCCTTGGCTAACATGCTTTGTTTTTTTTACCCAGCAACAGTCGTGGCAGTGCTGCTGAATTTGCAGTTTTTCACATCATGACCAGGATTCTCGAAGCTACAAAGAGTTTGTTTTTACCTCTGCCTCCTGGTAAGTGTTGGCTCTTTTGTCCTTTGGTGTAATAAATTTATTTCTTCTTCATATGGGTCATTGCTTTTGGTACTTTATAAGTTTGATGATGAGACTTGTGTATGAGAAATTGTGTGTCTGGTGTCACTGTGAGTGATGGGCCCTTAGGTTGGTCTCTGCTGACCAGAGCTCCTCTGACTACTAAACTATGCTGTAGCTTATTACTAACTTTAGGGAACCTAGGCTTACCCCGTGCAGCTTTCTAGGATAATTTGAACCAGTGGAGCTAATTCAGGGAGCTCTGTGTCTGATGTCTCCAGGCCTAGTTTATCTGATTGAGATGTCTGAAGAGTAACACTGGGAAGTGGGTCTGGCTTGGTGCCAAGAATTGAACTGATTCTTATGCCTTTGGAGGCTAAAAAATGCCCTTCGAATTTTTAAATAGGATCAAGTCAGGCCACAAAACATCCTTGGGAGATGTATATGCAGTCATTCATTTAATTGATCATTTGTTCATTTTGTCAACAGACACTTGTTGAGTAACTATGACATGACAGGTAATGTGCTAGAAATTAGAGCAGTGACAAAGATTAGTAAGAGTCTAGTTGGGAAGATGTACATAGACATCAGTATCCATTATGAGAAATAAGCCCCTGTTAGCTACAAACTCTCTTGTGCTCATTACATATCAGTTCATTTTTTTATTGTGTAAGAACACTTAGCATGAGACCTACCCTCTTAACAAATTTTTAAATGCACAATATAGTATTGTTAAATATAGGTACAATGTTGGATAGCAGGTCTCTAGAACTTACTCATCTTTCATAGCTGAAACTTTATACCCATTGAACAGCAATTACCTATCCCCTCCTCCCCAGTTCCTGGCAAGCACCGTTCTACCTTCTGTAGTTTCTATGAGTTTGACTACTTTAGATACTGCATGTAAGTGGAATCATGCAGTATCTGTCCTTCTGTGACTGGCTTGTTTCACTTAGCATAATGACCTAAAGTTTCATCCATGTTGTCACATGGAACAGGATTTCATTTTTTAAGGCTGAGTAATCCTCCACTGTACATTCTAAACTTTCTTCATCTGTCAGTGGACATTTGGGTTGTTTCCCTATCTTGGCTATTGTGAATATGTTACGATAAACATGGGAGTATATGCATATCTCTTCAAGATCCTGATTTCACTTCTTATGAATGTTTATCCAGAAATGAGATTACTGGATCATATATTGATTCTTTTTTTGAACTTTTTGAGGAACCTCCATACTGTTTGCCACAGTGGCTGTACCACTTTACATTCCCACCAACAGTGTATAAGGGTTCCAATTTCTCCACATTCTTGGCAACACTTAGATTGTGGTTTTTTGAGAGTAGCCAGCATGAGAGATGTGAGGTGATACCTCATTGTGGTTTTGATGTACATTTCCCTGATGATTAGTGATGTCGAGCATTTTTTCACATAAGTGTTGGCCATTTGTCTGTAATCTTTGGAGAAATGTCTGTTCAAGTCCCTTGCCCATTTTTTAATCTGGTTGTTTTCTTGCTATTGAGGTTTGAATTCCTTATATGTTCTAGATACCAACTCTTTATTAGATATATAGTTTGCAAACACTTTTTGTCATCCTGTAGGTTTTGCCTTTACTCTTTGGATTGTTTCCTTTGCTGTGCAGAAGTTGTTCGGTGTAGTCCCACTTACATATTTTTGTTTTCATTGTTTATGCTTTGGATGTCATATTCAAGGAATCATTGCCAAGACCAATGTCGAGAAGCTTTCCCTCTATGTTTCTTCTAGGGTTTTTTCAGTTTCAGGTCTTATGTTTAACTCTCTAATGCATTTTGAGTTGACTTTTGTTTATGGTAAAGATAAGGGTCCCATTTCATTCCTTTGCCTGTGGACAGTTTTTCCAACACCACTTATCAGAGATACACGATCCTTTCCCCATTGTGTGTTCTTGGTGCTTTTGAAGATTAGTTGCCTGTATATGAATGGGTTTATTATTGCATATAAGTTCTAACGAGTGTTAAACTTTATGATAGCTGTAACTGCATATCAGCTGATTTTTAGTTACTTCATTCATATATATTCATCCATTCATCATTTGTTCATTCCTTCATTTTAGGTCAACATATATATGATACCCGTTTTGTGCCAGGTACTGTTGAAAGTACACACAAATTAGTACACTTAATTTTCATAAAATTCGTAACTGGTAGAAACTTAAATTGGACCACATTAAATTGTCAGTGTCCAACAATTTTTTGGCCAACAAAAATGGCACTTTCATGTGGTTCCACTTAATATTATTCCCATTTTATAGATGGTAAAACTGAGGCCATAAAGGTTAAGTAATTTGCCTAAAGTCACATAGCTATTAAGTGACAGAGCCGATATTCAAATCCACGCAGTCTGGCTCCAAAATCCATGCTGCTGCTTGAATTTTATATTCCAGTTGAATTAGTTGATGTTGAAACATGGGCTATTTATGGGCCTAAAGAATCCCTACAGCGTATGCTTCTCTGCATTTATGAAACATCTGATATGGTTTGGAATCCTTCATTCTTCATCCACCTTATTTAAGGTCTGTCTGTAGAGGCAGTACAAAAGGAGTTGAAAGTGACCATTCATGAGGGGAATGGATGGTTTAAAATTATTCCAATGGAATATGAGTTACGAGGAATATGAGTTACCCTAGGAAGAGTGAAGGATTTCAGGAAAACTACCTTTGTGGCTTAAATTCTTAATTGTTTGTTGTTAACACAAAAAATTTGGTAGGGAAATGGATTGACAGTTTCAGGTTGGTTCATTACAGATATTCAAGCTTCTTTTGAAAATAAATGAAACTTACGGGGGACATTGTTATGCCTGGAGATGATAAAAATCCACTTTCTACCCAACTCACATTCCTTCACAGGGATAAGGAGGGAAAACATAGAAAAATGTTATCCATAGCGGTCGAGAATTATTATAAGTAGACTTATGGCTTGTGTCTGTGGGTCAGGTAAGGAAAAGGTGTTTCTCTCTCCTTTTTTTTAAATTATAAAGTTCTAGGGTACATGTGCACAATGTGCAGGTTTGTAACATAGGTATACATGTGCCATGTTGGTTTGCTGCACCTATTAACTTGTCATTTACATTAGGTATATCTCCTAATGCTATCCCTCCCCCAGCTCCCCACAACAGGCCCCAGTGTGTGATGTTCCCCCACCCCTTTTCCAAGTGTTCTCATTGTTCAGTTCCCACCTATGAGTGAGAATATGTGGTGTTTGGTTTTCTGTCCTTGAGATAGTTTGCTGAGAATGATGGTTTCCAGCTTCACCCATGTCCCTGCAAAGGACATGAACTCATCCTTTCTTATGGCTGCATAGTATTTCATGCTCTCTCCTTTTCTCTTAAATGTTTATTTCCATCATGTGACATGGAAATAGATGGGCGGGAAGTGACACTGGATCATGTGTGTGTGTGTACACATGCATGCTTGTATGAATTCAGGGTGTTTCTACATGCACATGCGTAAGTGTGCTTGCTTTCCAGGCCTACTGGACTAATGAGGACTATTTGAGTTAAACAATTGTCAGAAACTTGTAACATGAATTGGTTAAAGTTCAGAAGGGAATAATGGGAACCACAAGAAGGAAGTCAGGGTTTAGAGCTAGGGCATTTGCTTTTAAAAAAAGGAACTGTATTGCACTTGCTGGCCAGAGGCGGCCAGGAGCCCTGGAAGATGAGGACTAAAGTTGGGTGGAGCTGATGACTAATTATAGCCAATTTGCTCTGTTGCTCAGAGCTGATGTACAGAGGCCAAGAACAGGTCCTTGAACTTGGGACTGTGTCCTGGGGATAGAGGATGAAGGGTCATCAGGGATCTTTAGGATATGAACTCAGGGCTGGAGAGGGAAATTTGAATCCAGAAAATCAATAGGATCAATAATCTAGTGTAAACTTTTCTTCAGAAATAATTTTGTAACTTTTTTTTTTTTTTTTTTACTAATAGTTTTGTGAAGAATTTCCAAATCCATTTGAAAAACTTTGTTGTTAATTAACTAGTAAAATAGTGGAGTTTTTTTGGACTCAAGGAAGCTAGTGGACTCATCCTGTTAGCCCATTAACACATGCTTGTGGGCAGAGCCTGTACTTCATCTGACCCTTGATGTTACAAGGACTTAGGACTGTGCCCCATGGCTTGTGATTCATGTGTTTAGAGAGAGAAAATCCCATGATTTCTCTGACTCTAAGCCCTGCTCATTGGGCATCATCCTTTTGCCAGGTACCTTTCCAAGTGCAGGCTATGATTCTTCTGTCATTCCCACATTCAATCAGTTGCGAAGCCTGTGCCTGTTACCGTGCCTCTCTGATTCAGTGCCTCCATTACCTCTGATCCACGTTCAGGCAATAGCTTCTCTATAGGTCTTCATAACTTCTGTAGCAAATTGTTACTCCAACTCATTCTTTCCTGTGGCCATATTAATATCCCAATGGTAAATCTTCTTTCTGTCCTGCTTAAAAACTTTCATTGCCTCCTCAGTCTCTCAAATTAATACATGTCTGTCATTCAGCATTCAACCTCTGTCACCTGCACTCACAAACATAGAACTGGTCACATTTTTTTAAATGTCTGTTTTTTGTAATTGATTGTCTCCCCCATCAGATTGTAAGGTGTATGGGAGCAGCAGTTGTGCCTGTTTTGCTTCTTTTTGTACTCTTAGCCCCTTGCCAGGTATGTGGAAGGGATGTGCTGAATAAATTAGCTATTCCAACCTTACCTCTTAATCATTCTCCTAATATGATTCTAACCTACCTGGACCATTTACTATTTTCTGAATATGCCCTATACTTTCTCATCTTTGGACCTCTGTTCATGTTCTATTAACACAGCTGCCAGTTATTGAGTAACAGTGGTATTATGGTTGAAAGCCTACACTACACTCACATAGTTGATGCAATTTCAACTTACACATTATTATTTATAGGATCCTGGGCAAGTTTCCTAGCTCCTGTGAATCTTGCCTTTTGGCTTTTCCATTTATGAAGTGGGAATCTAGTAATTCCCACCCCATAGTTTTGTATGAGGATCAGATGAGCCAGTACACAGTTTGAAAGCCTTGGTACATGTCCAGTACAGGTCGCGATTGTTATATTTCATGCTAGGCTCTTCATAGACCTGGCTCTAGTTCTCAAAGCAGCCTGTGGGAAAGGTACTGGTGGTTTCATTTTAGAGATGAAGAAATGGAGGCTCAGAAAGGCTTAGTTGCCTGCAGCTGGTGAGTAATAGAGCAGGATTCTGGCCTAGGGCTGCTCATGCCAAACCTGGCTTTTTCTACTGTCCCCGCTCATTTCCACTCAGAGGAATTGCATCTGTCCTTTGAAGCTCCCCACAAATGCCATCACTTCCAAGAGAGCTGTTTTGATTCTCTCCTGGTCTGATACCTTCTCCCATGCATGATGTTCTTATCTTTGTCAGTAGTAGTATACTTAGAGATCTGGGTTTTTGTGGGTAGCTCTACCCATGAGACAGGCTTGAGAATGCCAGCCTCTCCATTGAATTCCTATAAATTTGCTATCTGGCCATATTGTTTTAATTCTTTCTTTACTATACTTTAGTCCAAGTAGACTCTAAAAGCCTTTCTCTAGGGCATATCCAGAGATCAGCCATATAAACTATTCCCTTCTGGTCCAAATTTGTTTCCCTTCAGCAAAAAGGTCCTCATCCCAACAACCTTTTAGTCTGGACGTATGAAGTCTGAAGTGCTTCTGTACTCTTTTGCTACCTTACTGTAGAATCACAAACATATCAAACTGTAAAACCATCGAGCAGACCTTGCTCTCTTTTTGCATAGGAAGGGACCCAAGGAGCAGGGAATGTATAGTTACCAGAAACTTAGTATAGACCCAGCATGATATTTAGTTATGAATAATACAGAGAAGGAAACTTGGACCTTGTTTTCAAGAAATTTAGTTGGTTCCAGGCACCAAGCACTGAACTGCTTTATTAACATGATCTAATCCATTCCCTGGGGGCTGCTGGAGATGTTGGCTGACTGCGTTTACCCTCCGGATCTCTCATCCTAGGTTTTCATACTCTGCACACCATCCTTGGGGTCCACTGTCTCCCTTTGCATAACCTGCTGCATTGCATTGACAGTGGAGTGTTGCTTCTCACTGAAACAGCTGTCGTAAGGCTCATGAAAGGTAAGAGGCCCTGAGTTTGCCAGAGTGCTAGTTCCAGTCAGAGCACCGCCAAGATTAGCTTCTTGGGCGAGCAACCTGTGCAGTCACAAAGAGCCTGGCTGCACTAAGAGTCCCCTTTTCAGTTTAATGCTGCGTTACATCTTGAAATTCTTAGTAATATTTGAACAAGGGCTTGCTCGTGTTCATTTTGTGCTGAGCCCCACAAATTATACAGCTGGTCCTGTGAGCACAATCCATTCCCTGTAATCATCTTTTGGGCCCATTTAAAGTGTCTTAGCCCTTCAAGAGGTCCTAAGGGACTTTACAATCCACATACAACTATTAGATTCCTTTTCTGTGCAAGAGGGCACTTGAGGCTAGGAGCCTCTGCAGGCTCGTTTCTCAAGAAAATGTCACGAAAGGGCTTACTTTCAGCTATTAACTCTGTCATTTCAAAGTTAGACTAGAAATGCAAGGAAAATTATTGAAAGGGGCAATGCTTATATGGATTTGAACTTTAAATTCTGTAGTATAATCACTCAATTCAATTGTATTTTAAGATGATTTTTGTTTATATGAAAGCATTTGTCATTCCTCAAGGTACCTTCTGTTTTAAGTTAGTCAATAAAATTGCTTTGCACCTGGCAGCTAGTTACAGAAAAATCCCTTTTTATTCAGAGAGTCAGAGTAAAATTTCCAAAATGCTGTTAGATTAGCTTCAGACTGCACAGTTGGGATATGTCTTATCAAGATGAACCACTCAAGTATTAATATTAACTTGCTGAAGTATCAAAACAGGTATTTGTTTCATTTGCCAATCTCTAACTTTTTTGTAGATCTGGACAATACAGAGAAAAATGAAAAACTGAAATTCAGTATCATTTTGCGGCTTCCTCCGGTAATCCTGAGTTACATTTTATTTTCTCCCTAAGTTTTGGCATGACCCTCCTTCAATTTCTTCTTGCAAGAAGAGCATTTACTTGCTTTGGGTTAAAGTCAATTGAATTGTTTCACTTTTCAACGCTTCCAAGAAATTCCACCCATCCCCAGCCCTCTGTCAGCTGTTTCCAACTGGGCCTACAGAGCACTTGCTCCTCTGGCTCTGCACTGCCTTGGCACAGTCCAGTGAGAACATTAAGCCATTTTCGCCTCTTAGGAAACCACACTAATATTTACATCTGAGTCTGAGAGGGAGGGAGACGGGAAACGTGCTTTTGCATTTAAACAGATTTAAATTGGATACATTTGAATACAGGTGAGGACAGAAGGTTCTAGAACAGTATTTCCCCTTACTGCATTTCTACCATGGTAGGAAGACATTCCCAGGTGAAAGGAAGAATGAGAAACACAAGGGAACATCAACACTCAGAGTCAGAGATACTATGAAAATATGAAATTCCACAGCAGGGTCTTCTGAGCCTCTAACTCTGCAAACTTCCTGACCTGAAGAAGCCAGTTCCATCTGCTGTGTACACGCCTTGCACATTTGCACCTCTGGCACTGTCCTCTCACGAACGGCTGTCTGTTGTCTTTCAGGACCTAATCGCCCTTCTCTGTAGTAGCCCTTCCCCCTCACTCACAGGCTTACTGAAGCAAAGGCAAGAATAGAAAACAAAGCATATTTTCCATAGCTAGATCTCTCTGGGGAACATTGCTGAATATTTAGTTTGGTCTCCAAGTTTGTTTATTTCCCCAGTACTCTTAGGGAATTAAAATTTTCTAGGCAAGACAATGGCAGAAAAGTTGATATAAACATGCGTACACCCCTTAGTTTCCTGTCAAAACATCAGAGTTGGCATGTCCATCTCTGGTTTTGAAGAGCAGCGGATAAACTCCATTTGAGTAAAAGGGTTTGGCAACATCAGTGTATAAACCACTTTCCTCAGTGTAGCATTTGAGAGAGTATTTACTCCCTCGTAGAAACTTCATAGGAACATGGCATTTCTCCAAGGGTCCTTATCATCAAGGGCCTGTCTTAGGCTAACCAGCTACTTTGGAATAATGCTTTTATAATTATGAGTAGATATAAGGTATATTTACTTAATATAGTGTGCTGTATATTCTCTACTTTTTTTCAATTTGCATAATAGCTTATTGGTCAGAAGATTTGTAGACTTTGGGATCATCCTATGAGTTCTAACATCATTTCACGGAACCATGTGACGCGACTGCTTCAGAACTATAAGAAACAGGTGAGTGTCTCTGAAAGTACAGCCAACTAAATGTTTTTAGGATCCTGTTTGCCCGTGACAACATATCTATATGGACAGCAATTATAGTTCTTAACACTTTATTTTAAAATTGTGCTTATTGTGGAGAACCAACTTACACCTGAAGTGGTTTCCCTTTTAGCCTCGGAATTCTATGACTGACAAGTCATCCTTCAGTGTAGAATTTCTGCCTCTGAACTACTTCATTGAAATTCTGACAGATATAGAGTCCTCCAATCAAGGTAATTTACTCCCTGTTCTCAGGGTCTTTCCACTTTTCCCTTGACACATCAGTCCTTCCCTATTCACTTCTGTGAACTGTTTTCTTTCCAAAATCCTTTTACAGACAAGTAGGCCCTTATAGCAGTTGGTTTACATTAGCAGTACCCAATTTACTACCTAGAGTAAATTACCAAATAATCACCTCTGAAGTTTTAAGAGTCAAGAGGTTTAAAGCCCATTTGGTTGATGCAAAGGTTCTTGGTGCTGAAGTTTAATAAAATTTAAAAACATATTCTCAAAAAAATCATTTTACTAAAATATAATTATGATTTTAATGAGCTGTGAGCACAAAGTTATAAATGTTTCATGGCCCCATAGTAACCCTTTTTCCCTGCCCCCTCCCCATGTTTTTCCAGCCCTGTATCCTTTTGAAGGAGATGACAATGTGGATGCAGAATTTGTAGAGGAAGCAGCTCTGAAACACACCACAATGCTTTTGGGCTTATGAAAAAGAAAATGCAATTGGATCTGCTGCTGCCATTTTAATCTTGCTCATTATCCTTACTCCTGTTGAGAATCTTTTAGCAATATTTAAAATTGGTAACAAAACTAAGAAATTGTTTAGCCATCTGAGTTTCAGGTTGGTACATGTTCAGACAGAACTATAACTGCTGTATCACATTCTAATTTTGAATAGCCAGTGAGCAATCGAGTGTAGAAAAATGATAAATGGTCTAAGAAGGCATACAGTGGCATAAACTATGCTCTTCCTAGTAGCTTAATAGGCCACAAGCTAGTTTCTGTTGCACTCTGAAATAAAATATGCTTTAAAAATGTAGGGAACAGTGCTTAGAAAAGCAAAAATGAGGTGTGTCATTGAAATAACAGGAAGAAAAGTTAAATGTTATGTAAGAACACTATTTGGAAAGAGGTTCCTTTTAAAAACTGAGTTTGTACTAAATCAGATTTGCCATGTCCAGCACAGAATAATTTGTACTTAGTATTTACAGCAGGGTTTGTCTTTGTGAATTCAGATGAAATGTATTTAATTTTTTTATATTTATAAAACGTTGATTTAGGAATATTTTGTCATTAAAAAATCTGAAAACAAAGTTTTGGCCTGACTTTCCCTGTTGTTTGAATGTAGCCTTTTTATTGAAGCCAAGAATCATGAGTCTTTTTTTTTTCCAAAGGCCCCCATGTGACACCTAACTCATTCTACCATTTCCTTTTTTCACTTTTCTATAGTGATTTCATTCTAACCCACAAATACAGTTGCAGCCCAAGGTCAGCCCACAACCCTTTGCTTTTCTGTCTTCAGACTGAACTTGAGATTTTAATAATTATAAATATCATTAGCTGGTATGATCATTCAACTTCCTGACTAAAATTTTGTTCTAAAAATTGTCCTCTCTTATAGAATTACCCTTTTTGGTCAAATACTTCATGGTCACCAATGACTAGGCTCAAAATCTTGGAGCCTAGTCAATGCAATGCTGATTCTTTCTCTTGATAAGGTCATTATCTTTCAATCCCTGTTTTCATTCATTTCTTTGCATATCTGGATTGTTCTAGTTGCTCCCTAAGGTCTAAATTTATCTGAAACATATTTGAGAAAAACACTAGTTTGATCTGGTCACTCTGCTCATAATCTTTTAATAACTTGCCATTCATTATAGGATAAAATTCAAACTCCTTGACATGCAAAGTAGCCCAAATTCCTGCCTTGTACAATATGAACATTTTCTTCCAGCCAGGTCAGTTCACTGGGCCTTGAACACAATTCTTGTCTTAGTTCCAAGCCTTGCTTTAGGTTATTTCTCACACCTTGATTCCCTCTCGTCTGTTAAAATCTTATTCATGCTTACAGGTCAGATAAACAGTTCTGTGATCCAGACCATTCTAGCACCTGGTGGCATCTTCCTTCTGAGCCAGTACCATGCATTGTAATATTTAAGTATCCCTCCCTTTGTGATGTTATTTTTCTATTCTTAGGTTGCTCAAACTTCCTATGTGTGTATTTTTGAATCCCTAATGAGGTTACTAATTCCTACAATACAGGAACTATGTTTAAATATGCAGTATTTCTTATTTTCAAAGGTAATCCCAAGTAATTGCTTTATGACTCACCAAGCAGGTTAGATTTAGGCTGAGAGAGATTAAATTTCTTTTAAATCTGGCAGGATTAGGACCTTGTACAGATGAATTTAGTAAAATAAAAGGATGGAATATTTCTCACTCCCAGAGTTGCAAAATAAAATTCATAATGCTACCAGTATGAAATAAAGATACTTTCACCCCCTTCCCTCCAGAAACACTGCTGGCCCAGCTAAACAGTCATGCAGCCACATCATGGGCTTGAGAAACAGCCCTGTGCCCACCCCTGGCAGACATACCCCCAAGCCTGCTGAGCAGCTGTGTGCCCATGAACTGGACCTGAGAAATGGCCCCTTGGGCTACCCCTAATAGACATGATCCCAGGCTAGCTGAGCAGCCTTGCACCCACATACTGGGCTTGAGGAGCAGCTCCATGGGCTGCTCCCAGGCTGGCTGAGCACCTATGTGCCTGTGTCCTGAGCCAGAGAAACAGTCCTGTGGACCACCCTCAGCAGACACATACCCAGGCCAGCTGAGATGCTGTATGACCATGTCCCAGGCCTGAGAAACAGCCCTGTGAGGTGTCCCTACCAAACATGCCTCCAGGCCAGCTGAGCAGCTGTGCGTCTGCATACCAGGCCTGAAAAACAGCCCCATAGGATGCTTCTCATAGGCACATGTCCTGGCCTGCCAAGCAGACTTGCACCTGTGCTCTAGGCCTGATGATAAATAGCCCTGTGGGCCACTCTCAGCAAATGTGCCCCTAGGCCAGCCATGCAGCCTTGTGCCTGCATTCTGGGCGTGAGAAACAGCACCATGGGCTGCCCTTGGCAGACACGTCCCTAGGCTGAGCAACCACATGCCCATGTTCCTAGCCAAAGTAAAAGCTCCGTGGCTCCAACTCCAGCAAGCCAGACTCCAAGTTGACTGATCCACCACATGCATGCATCTGCCCTCAACTTGAAAAATAGCCTGGTGAGCCCACCCCAGTTGCCACACACTTTCTCAATCTAGGCCACTGAGAAACATCACTAGTGTGGATTGCAGCTGAAGAAACTTTAAAGATAGCACACTACTCTCCTTCCAGCTAGAATGAAGGCCCATGCACTCCACTGAACTGACACCCCACAACTCATTTATACAAATAAGTCTTTCCCTATGAAACCTCCATAAAATTGGAAGAGCTGACTTTTCCACCAGATGTGTAGAAATCAATGTAAGGACATATCAAACATGAAAAAGTAAAGAAACATGACAACTTCAAAGGAAAACAATAATTCTCCAGTAACAGACCCCAATTATAAAAAAATATAGGAAATGCCAAAAAATCAAAATAATAATCCTAAGGAAACTCAGATTCAAGAGAATACAGATACATAATTTAACAAAATCAGGAAAACAATTCATGATTTGAATGAGAAATCCAACAAAGAACCAAACAAATCCTACAGTTGAAGGATTCAATGAATGAAAAACACAATTGAGGGCTGCAACAAGACTAAACCAAGCAGAAGAAAGAATTTCTAAACTTCAAGTGTTTTGAAATAATATAGGCAGACAAAGTAAAAAGAATAAAAAGGAATGAAGAAAGCCTATAGGATTTATGGAAAACTATTAAGTGAACAAGTAATCATATTATGGGCATTCCAAAAGGAGAAGAGAAGGGAAAAGGTGAGGGAAACATATGTAATGAATAGAAAACTTCACAAGTCATGAGGGAGGGATGGACATCCAGGTCCAGGAAGCTAAAAGAACCACAAATAGATTCAAGCCAAACAAGTCATCTCCAAGGCACATTGTAGTCAAATTATCAAAAGGCAACAATAAAGAATGCTAAAAGCAGCAAGAGAAAAATGTCAAGTCACATATAAGGTAAACCCCATTAGATTAATAGCTGATTGCTCAGCATAAAACTTACAGACTAGGAGAGAATGGGTTGATATCACCAAAGTACTGAAAGGAAAAAAAAAAAGCCAATGATATTATATCCAGAAAAACTATCCTCCACAAATGAAGGGGAAATAAAATATTTCACAAACTAAAACTAAGGACATCTATCACCACTAGACAGGCCTTACATGAAATCCCATAAGAAATACTCAAGGGAATCTTACATCTGGAAGTGAAAAGACAATCACCATCGTCATGAAAATATGTGAAACTGGCTGGACATGGTTGCTCACACCTGTAATCTTAGCACTTTGAAAGCCTGGGGTGGGGAGGATCACTTGAAGCCACAAGTTCAAGGCTGGCCTGCAAAACATAGTGAGACTCTGTCTCTACAGAAAAAAAAAAAAAAAAAATTAAAAACATGTAAAACTGGCAAACTCATCAGTAGAGCCAATACACAAACAGAAAGGACTCAAACCTTATTACTACAGAAAACCATCTACCCACAAAAGTAAATAAGAGGAAGGGACAAAGGATAAATAAAACAACCAGAAAACAATCAATAACATGACAGGAGTAAGTCCTCACCTGTCAATAATAACCTAAAATGTAAATGGATTAAATCCCCCATTTAAAATGTGTAGACTCAGTGGGTGGATCATGGCAGATGGGATGCAGGACTAGATTGCAGCTCCAGAAGAGAAGCATGCAGAGGCTTGCATTATGAATATTAGCTCCAGATCGACTACAAGAACAGACCACCAATCCTGAGAGGACCCACAGATCCTCTGAAGGAAGCAGACTGCTCCTGCAGGACCTAGGAGACACCCCAAATACTGCGAGTGCCCCAGTCGCGGAAGTGGGAAACAGAGACCCTTCTCTCCCAGACACACACCCCTACTGGAGAAGTTGAAGGTCTGTTTGTGGGAGAAGTTCCCGACCTTACCTGGAGCTGAGCCAAGTTAGAGTCACGCCGAGCGAAATACAGGGGTAGAAGAAGTAGCAGAAAGGCACTGGGAGCTCGCTGGATCCCCAAACAGCCCATTCCTGCCTGGTACCACAGGGATCCATCAGGAGGGCGGCCAGAGGAGCAGGGGGTAAGACTCTGAAGGGAGAAGGACTTCTCTAGCTGAACTTTGTAACAATTTGAACGGGGCCAGAAGCCTCCTGGCCAGAATTCGGGGAGAGTGCGAAACTGGCTTGCGGACCTCACAGGTGGGGAAAGAACTAAAGCCCTTTTCTTTTGCAGCTGGGAAGCAGAAAGCCTTGGGCAAGTTTTCAAGCCCAACTTGCCCTCTGCCTGGAAACAGACTTTGGGCTATTGTGGGTGGCACCGCGGGAGTGAGACTGGCCTTTCAGTTTGTATGGGAGCTGGGTGAGGCCTGTGACTGCTGGCTTTCCTTCACTTCCCTGACAACCTGCATGACTCAGCAGAGGCAGCCATAATCCTCCTAGGTACACAAATCCAGTGACCTGGGAATCTCAACCCCCTCCACTACAGCAGCTGCAGCAAGACCTGCCCAAGGAGAGTCTGAGCTCAGACACACCTAGCCCCGTCCCCATCTGATAGTCCTTCCCTACCCACCCTGGTAGTGGAAGGCAAAGGACATATAATCTTGGGAGTTCTAGGGCCACGGCCACCTCTGGTTCCTCTCCACACTACTAGAGCTAATGCTTTCTGGAAAGTGCTATCTCTTTCTGGTGGGAGGAGGCCAACCAGCACAAAAATAGAGCATTAAGCCACCAAAGCTAAGGACCCCCATGGAGTCCACTGCACCCTATGCCACCTCCACCAGAACAGGCACTGGTAACCATGGCTGAGAGACCCATAGATGGTTCACATCACAGGACTCTGTGTAGACAACCCCCAGTACCAGCCTGGAGCCAGGTAGATTAGCTGGGTGGCTAGACCCAAAAGAGAGACAACTATCACTGTGGTTCGGCTCACAGGAAGCCACATCCACAGGAAAAGGCGGAGAGTACTACATCAAGGGAACACCCTGTGGGACAAAAAAAATTTGAACAACAGCCTTCAGCCTTAGACCGTCTCTCTGACAGAGCCTACCCAAATGAGAAGCAACCAGAAAACCAACCCTAGTAATATGACAAAACAAGACTGGTCAACACCCCCCCAAAATCACATTAGTTCACCAGCAATGGATCCAAACCAAGAAGAAATACCTGATTTACCCAAAAAAGAATTCAGGAGGTTAGTTATTAAGCTAATTCAGGGAAGGATCAGAGAAAGGTGAAGTCCAATGCAAGGAAATCCAAAAAATGATACAAGAAGTGAAGGGAGAAATATTCAAAGAAATAGATAGCTTAAAGAAAAAACAGGGGGCGGAGCAAGATGGCCGAATAGGAACAGCTTCAGTCTCCATCTCCCAGCGCGAGCGACACAGAAGACCGGCGATTTCTGCATTTTCAACTGAGGTACTGGGGTCATCTCACTCGGGAGTGCCGGACAATCGGTGCTGGTCAGCTGCTGCAGCCCGACCAGCGAGAGCTGAAGCAGGGCGAGGCATCGCCTCACCTGGGAAGCGCGAGGGGGAAGGGAGTCCCTTTTCCTAGCCAGGGGAACTGAGACACACAACACCTGGAAAATCGGGTAACTCCCACCCCAATACTGCGCTGTAACACCGGCACACCGGAGATTATATCCCACACCTGGCCGGGAGGGTCCCACGCCCACGGAGCCTCTCTCCTTGCTAACACAGCAGTCTGCGGCAATCTAACCGCAAGGCAGCAGTGAGGCTGGGGGAGGGGCGCCCGCCATCGCTGAGGCTTAAGTAGGTAAATAAAGCCGCTGGGAAGCTCGAACTGGGTGGAGCTCACAGCAGCTCAAGGAAACCTGCCTGTCTCTGTAGACTGCGCCTCTGGGGACAGGGCTCAGCTAAAGGAGCAGAAGCCTGTGAAACGCGAACGACTCTGTCTGACAGCTTTGAAGAGAGCAGTGGATCTCCCAACACGGAGGTTGAGATCTGAGAAGGGGCAGTCTGCCTGCTCAAGTGGGTCACTGACCCCTGAGTAGCCTAACTGGGAGACATCCCCCACTAGGGGCAGTCTGACACCCCACACCTCACAGGGTGGAGTACACCCCTGAGAGGAAGCTTCCAAAGCAAGAATCAGACAGGTGCACTCGCTGTTCAGCAATATTCTATCTTCTGCAACCTCTGCTGCTGATACCCAGGCAAACAGGGTCTGGAGTGGACCTCAAGCAATCTCCAACAGACCTATAGCTGAGGGTCCTGACAGTCAGAAGGAAAACTATCAAACAGGAAGGACACCTATATCAAAACCCCATCAGTACGTCACCATCATCAAAGACCAGTGACAGATAAAACCACAAAGATGGGGAAAAAGCAGGGCAGAAAAGCTGGAAATTCAAAAAATAAGAGCGCATCTCCTCCTGCAAAGGAGCACAGCCCATCGCCAGCAACGGATCAAAGCTGGTCAGAGAATGATTTTGATGAGATGAGAGAAGAAGGCTTCAGTCCATCAAACCTCTCAGAGCTAAAGGAGGAATTACGTACCCAGCGCAAAGAAACTAAAAATCTTGAAAAAAAGAGTGGAAGAATTGACAGCTAGACTAATTAATGCAGAGAAGGTCATAAACGAAATGACAGAGATGAAAACCATGACACGAGAAATACGTGACAAATGCACAAGCTTCAGTAACCGACTCGATCAACTGGAAGAAAGAGTATCAGCGATGGAGGATCAAATGAATGAAATGAAGCGAGAAGAGAAACCAAAAGAAAAAAGAAGAAAAAGAAATGAACAAAGCCTGCAAGAAGTATGGGATTATGTAAAAAGACCAAATCTACGTCTGATTGGGGTGCCTGAAAGTGAGGGGGAAAATGGAACCAAATTGGAAAACACTCTACAGGATATCATCCAGGAGAACTTCCCCAACCTAGCAGGGCAGGCCAACATCCAAATTCAGGAAATACAGAGAACGCCACAAAGATACTCCTCCAGAAGAGCAACTCCAAGACACATAATTGCCAGATTCACCAAAGTTGAAATGAAGGAAAAAATCTTAAGGGCAGCCAGAGAGAAAGGTCGGGTTACCCACAAAGGGAAGCCCATCAGACTGACAGCAGATCTCTCGGCAGAAACTCTACAAGCCAGAAGAGAGTGGGGGCCAATATTCAACGTTCTTAAAGAAAAGAATTTTAAACCCAGAATTTCATATCCAGCCAAACTAAGTTTCATAAGTGAAGGAGAAATAAAATTCTTTACAGATAAGCAAATGCTTAGAGATTTTGTCACCACCAGGCCTGCCTTACAAGAGACCCTGAAGGAAGCCCTAAACATGGAAAGGAACAACCGGTACCAGCCATTGCAAAAACATGCCAAAATGTAAAGACCATCGAGCCTAGGAAGAAACTGCATCAACTAATGAGCAAAATAACCAGTTAATATCATAATGGCAGGATCAAGATCACACATAACAATATTAACTTTAAATGTAAATGGACTAAATGCTCCAATTAAAAGACACAGACTGGCAAACTGGATAAAGAGTCAAGACCCATCAGTCTGCTGTCTTCAGGAGACCCATCTCACATGCAGAGACATACATAGGCTCAAAATAAAAGGATGGAGGAAGATCTACCAAGCAAATGGAGAACAAAAAAAAGCAGGGGTTGCAATCCTAGTCTCTGATAAAACAGACTTTAAACCATCAAAGATCAAAAGAGACAAAGAAGGCCATTACATAATGGTAAAGGGATCAATCCAACAGGAAGAGCTAACTATCCTAAATATATATGCACCTAATACAGGAGCACCCAGATTCATAAAGCAAGTCCTTAGAGACTTACAAAGAGACTTAGACTCCCATACAATAATAATGGGAGACTTCAACACTCCACTGTCAACATTAGACAGATCAACGAGACAGAAAGTTAACAAGGATATCCAGGAATTGAACTCATCTCTGCACCAAGCGGACCTAATAGACATCTATAGAACTCTCCACCCCAAGTCAACAGAATATACATTCTTCTCAGCACCACATCACACTTATTCCAAAATTGACCACATAATTGGAAGTAAAGCACTCCTCAGCAAATGTAAAAGAACAGAAATTATAACAAACTGTCTCTCTGACCACAGTGCAATCAAACTAGAACTCAGGACTAAGAAACTCAATCAAAACCGCTCAACTACATGGAAACTGAACAACCTGCTCCTGAATGACTACTGGGTACATAACGAAATGAAAGCAGAAATAAAGATGTTCTTTGAAACCAATGAGAACAAAGATACAACATACCAGAATCTCTGGGACACATTTAAAGCAGTGTGTAGAGGGAAATTTATAGCACTAAGTGCCCACAAGAGAAAGCAGGAAAGATCTAAAATGGACACTCTAACATCACAATTAAAAGAACTAGAGAGGCAAGAGCAAACACATTCAAAAGCTAGCAGAAGGCAAGAAATAACTAAGATCAGAGCAGAACTGAAGGAGATAGAGACACAAAAAACCCTCCAAAAAATCAATGAATCCAGGAGTTGGTTTTTTGAAAAGATCAACAAAATTGACAGACCGCTAGCAAGGCTAATAAAGAAGAAAAGAGAGAGGAATCAAATAGACGCAATAAAAAATGATAAAGGGGATATCACCACCGACCCCACAGAAATACAAACTACCATCAGAGAATACTATAAACACCTCTACGCAAATCAACTAGAAAATCTAGAAGAAATGGATAATTTCCTGGACACGTACACTCTTCCAAGACTAAACCAGGAAGAAGTTGAATCCCTGAATAGACCAATAGCAGCCTCTGAAATTGAGGCAACAATTAATAGCCTACCCACCAAAAAAAGCCCAGGACCAGATGGATTCACAGCTGAATTCTACCAGAGGTACAAGGAGGAGCTGGTACCATTCCTTCTGAAACTATTCCAATCAATAGAAAAAGAGGGAATCCTCCCTAACTCATTTTATGAGGCCAACATCATCCTGATACCAAAGCCTGGCAGAGACACAACAAAAAAAGAGAATTTTAGACCAATCTCCCTGATGAACATCGATGCAAAAATCCTCAATAAAATACTGGCAAACCGGATTCAGCAGCACATCAAAAAGCTTATCCACCATGATCAAGTGGGCTTCATCCCTGGGATGCAAGGCTGGTTCAACATTCGCAAATCAATCAACGTAATCCAGCATATCAACAGAACCAAAGACAAGAACCACATGATTATCTCAATAGATGCAGAAAAGGCTTTTGACAAAATTCAACAGCCCTTCATGCTAAAAACGCTCAATAAATTCGGTATTGATGGAACGTACCTCAAAATAATAAGAGCTATTTATGACAAACCCACAGCTAATATCATACTGAATGGGCAAAAACTGGAAAAATTCCCTTTGAAAACTGGCACAAGACAGGGATGCCCTCTCTCACCACTCCTATTCAACATAGTGTTGGAAGTTCTGGCTAGGGCAATCAGGCAAGAGAAAGAAATCAAGGGTATTCAGTTAGGAAAAGAGGAAGTCAAATTGTCCCTGTTTGCAGATGACATGATTGTGTATTTAGAAAACCCCATCGTCTCAGCCCAAAATCTTCTTAAGCTGATAAGCAACTTCAGCAAAGTCTCAGGATACAAAATTAATGTGCAAAAATCACAAGCATTCTTATACACCAGTAACAGACAAGCAGAGAGCCAAATCAGGAATGAACTTCCATTCACAATTGCTTCAAAGAGAATAAAATACCTAGGAATCCAACTTACAAGGGATGTAAAGGACCTCTTCAAGGAGAACTACAAACCACTGCTCAGTGAAATCAAAGAGGACACAAACAAATGGAAGAACATACCATGCTCATGGATAGGCAGAATCAATATTGTGAAAATGGCCATACTGCCCAAGGTAATTTATAGATTCAATGCCATCCCCATCAAGCTACCAATGAGTTTCTTCACCGAATTGGAAAAAACTGCTTTAAAGTTCATATGGAACCAAAAAAGAGCCCGTATTGCCAAGACAATCCTAAGTCAAAAGGACAAAGCCGGAGGCGTCACGCTACCTGACTTCAAACTATACTACAAGGCTACAGTAACCAAAACAGCATGGTACTGGTACCAAAACAGAGATATAGACCAATGGAACAGAACGGAGCCTTCAGAAATAATGCCACACATCTACAACCATCTGATATTTGACAAACCTGAGAAAAACAAGAAATGGGGAAAGGATTCCCTATTTAATAAATGGTGCTGGGAAAATTGGCTAGCCATAAGTAGAAAGCTGAAACTGGATCCTTTCCTTACTCCTTATACGAAGATTAATTCAAGATGGATTAGAGACTTAAATGTTAGACCTAATACCATAAAAACCCTAGAAGAAAATCTAGGTAGTACCATTCAGGACATAGGCATGGGCAAGGACTTCATGTCTAAAACACCAAAAGCAACGGCAGCAAAAGCCAAAATTGACAAATGGGATCTCATTAAAGAGCTTCTGCACAGCAAAAGAAACTACCATCAGAGTGAACAGGCAACCTACAGAATGGGAGAAAATTTTTGCAATCTACTCATCTGACAAAGGGCTAATTTCCAGAATCTACAAAGAACTCAAACAAATATACAAGAAAAAAACAAACAACCCCATCCAAAAGTGGGGAAAGGATATGAACAGACATTTCTCCAAAGAAGACATTCATACAGCCAACAGACACATGAAAAAATGCTCATCATCACTGGCCATCAGAGAAATGCAAATCAAAACCACAATGAGATACCATCTCACACCAGTTAGAATGGCAATCATTAAAAAATCAGGAAACAATAGGTGTTGGAGAGGATGTGGAGAAATAGGAACACTTTTACACGGTTGGTGGGATTGTAAACTAGTTCAACCATTATGGAAAACAGTATGGCGATTCCTCAAGGATCTAGAACTAGATGTACCATATGACCCAGCCATCCCACTACTGGGTATATACCCAAAGGATTATAAATTATGCTACTACAAAGACACATGCACACGTATGTTTATTGCGGCACTATTCACAATAGCAAAGACTTGGAATCAACCCAAATGTCCATCAGTGACAGACTGGATTAAGAAAATGTGGCACATATACACCATGGAATACTATGCAGCCATAAAAAAGGATGAGTTTGCGTCCTTTGTAGGGACATGGATGCAGCTGGAAACCATCATTCTTAGCAAACTATCACAAGAAGAGAAAACCAAACACCGCATGTTCTCACTCATAGGTGGGAACTGAACAATGAGCTCACTTGGACTCGGGAAGGGGAACATCACACACTGGGGCCTATCATGGGGAGGGGGGAGGGGGGAGGGATTGCATTGGGGAGTTATACCTGATATAAATGATGAATTGATGGGTGCTGACGAGTTGATGGGTGCAGCACACCAACATGGCACATGTATACATATGTAACCTGCACGTTATGCACATGTACCCTAGAACTTAAAGTATAATAAAAAATAAATAAATAAATAAATAAATAAAAAAAAGAAAAAACAAAATTCAGGAAACTTTGGACACACTTTTAGAAATGCAAAATGCTCTGGAAAGTCTCAGCAATAGAATTGAACAAGTAGAAGAAAGAAATTCAGAGCTCAAAGACAAGGTTTTCAAATTAACCCAATCCAATGAAGACAAAAAAATAAAATATGAACAAAGCCTCCAAGAAGTCTGGAATGATGTTAAACAACCAAACTTAAGAATGATCAGTGTTCCTGAGAAAGAACACAATTCTAAAAGCTTGGAAAACGTATTTGGGGGAATAATCGAGGAAAATTTCCCTGGCCTTGCTAGAGACCTAGACAGGGAAACACAAGAAGCACAATGAACAACTGGGAAATACATTGCAAAAAGATCTTTGCCTAGGCACACTGTCATCAGGTTATCCAAAGTTAAGACAAAGGAAAGAATCTTAAGAGCTGTGAGAGAGAAGCACCAGGTAACCTAGAAAGGAAAACCTATCAGATTTAACAGCAGACTTCTCAGCAGAAACCCCACAAGCTAGAAGGGATTGAGGGTCTTATCTTCAACCTCCTCAAGCAAAACAAATATCAGCGAAGAATTTGGTATCCAGCAAACCTAAGCATCATATATGAAGGAAAGATATTTTCAAACAAACAAATGCTGATCAAATTCGCCATTACCAAGCCACCACTACCAGAACTGCTAAAAGGAGCTCTAAATCTTGAAACAAATCCTGGAAACACATCAAAACACAATCTCATTAAAGCATAAATCACACAAGACTTATAAAACAAAAATACAAGTTAAAAAATTAACAACAAAATTCCAAAAGTACACAGGCAACAAAGAGCATGATACCTCACATGGTACCTCACATTTCAATACTAACATTGAATCTAAATGGCCTAAATGCTCCACTTCCTAAACATATATGCACCTAACACTGGAGCTCCCAAATTTATAAAACAATTACTAATAGGCCTAAGAAATGAGATAGACAGAAACACCATAATAGTGGGGGACTTGCAAAACTCCACTGACAGCACTTAGAGAGGTCATCAAGACAGAAAGTCAACAAAGAAACAATGCGTTTTAACTATACCCTGGAACAAATGGACTTAACAGATACATACAAAATATTTCATCTAACAGCCACAGAATACACATTCTATTCAATAGTGCATGGAACTTTCTCCAAGATAGACCATATGATAGGCCATAAAATGAGCCTTAATACATTTAAGAAAATTGAAGTTATATCAACCACTCTCTTAGACCACAGTGAAATAAAACTGAAAATCAGTTCCAAAAGGAACCTTCAAAACCATGCAAATACATGGAAATTAAATAACCTGCTCCTGAATGAGCATTGGGTCAAAAACAATCAACATGGAAAATAAAAAATTCTTCGAACTGAATGACAATAAATGACACAACCTATCAAAACCTCTGGAATACACCTAAGGTATAGTAAGAGGAAAGTTCATAGCCCTAAATGCCTATATCAAAAAGTCTGAAAGAGCACAGACAATCTAAGTTCACACTTCAAAGATCTACAGAAACAAGAACAAGCCAAACCCAAATCCAGCAGAAGAAAGGAAATAACCAAGATCAGAGCAGAACTAAACAAAATTGAAACTAACAAAAATACAAAAGATAAATGAAACAAAAAGTTGTTTCTTTGAAAAGGTAAATAAAATTGATAGGCCATTAGCAAGATTAACCAAGAAAAGAAGAGAGAAAATCCAAATAACCTCACACTGAGAAACGAAAAGGAGATATTACAACTTACACCACTGAAGTACAAAAGATCATTCAAGGCTAATATGAACACCTTTATACACATAAACTGGAAAACATAGAAGAGATGGATAAATTCTTGGAAAAATACAACCTTCTTAGCTTAAATCAGGAAGAATTAGACATCCTGAACAGACCAATAACAAGCAGCGAGATGGAAACGGTAGTTTAAACATTACCAACAAAAGGCCGGGCGTGGTGGCTTATGCCTGTAATCCTAGCACTTTGGGAGGCCGAGGCGGGTGGATCACTTGAGGTCAGGAGTTTGAGACCATCCTGGCCAATGTGACAAGACCCTGCCTCTACTAAATACACAAACATTAACCAAGTGTGGTGGCGCATGCCTATAGTCCCAGCTACTCTGGAGGCTCAGGCAGGAGAATCACTTGAACCCAGGAGGCAGAAGTTGCAGTGAGCTGAGATCACACCACTGCACTCCAGCCTGGACAACAGAGTGAAACTCTGTCAAAAAAAATTACCCCCACAAAAAAGTCCAGTACCAGATGGATTCACAGCAGAATTCTACCAGACATTCAGAGAAGAATTGGTACCAATCCTTTTGACACTATTCCATAGGCTAGAGAAAGAAGGAACCCTCCCTAATCCATTCTATGAAGCCAACATCGCCCTAATACCAAAACCAGGACACAACCAAAACAGAAAACTACAGACCAATATCCTTGATTAACATAGATCTAAAATCCTTAACAAAATACTAGCCAAGTGAATCCACAAGATATCAAAAAGAGAATCCACCATAATCAAGTAGGTTTCATACCAGGGTTGCAGGGATGGTTTAACATACACAAGCCAGTAAATGTGATACACCACATAAACAGAATTAAAAACAAAAATTACGTGATCATCTCAATAGGTACAGAAAAAGCATTTGACAAAATCCAACATTGCTTTATGATTAATATCCTTAGCAAAATCGGCATACAAGGGACATACCTTAATGTAATAAAAGCCATCTATGACAAACCCACAGCCAACATAATACTGAATAGGGAAAAGTTGAAAGCATTCCCTCTGAGAACTGGAACAAGACAAGGATGCCCACTCTCACCACTCCTCTTCAACACAGTACTGGAAGTCCAAGCCAGAGCAATCAGGCAAAAGAAATAAAGGGCATCCAAATCGGTAAAGAGGTAGTCAAATTGTCCCTGTTTGCTGACAATATGATTGTTCACCTTGAAAACCCAAAAGTCTCCTCCAGAAAGCTTCTAGAACTGATAAAAGAATTCAGCAAAGTTTCCAGATACAAGATTAATGTACACAAATCAGTAGCTCTTCTATACACCAATGGTGACCCAGCTGAGAATCAAATTGAGAACTCAATCCCTTTTATAATAGCTGCAAAAAAAAATACATAGGAATATACCTAACAAAGGAGTCGAAAGACCTCTACAAGGAAAACTACAAAACACTGCTGAAAGAAATCATAGACAATACAAACAAATGGAAACACATCCCATGCTCATGGATGGGTAGAATCAATATTGTGAAAATGACCATACTGCCAAAAGCAATCCACAAATTCAACGCAATCCCCATCAAAAAACTACCATCATTCTTCACAGACTTAGAGAAGACAATTTCTAAAATTCATCTAGAACCAAAAAAGAGCCCGCATAGCCAAAGCAAGACTAAGCAAAAAGAGCAAATCTGAAGGCATCATATTACCTGATTTCAAACTATATTATAAGGCCATAGTCACCAAAACACCATGGTACTGGCATAAAAATAGGCACATAGACCAATAGAACAGAACAGAGAACATAGAAATAAACCCAAATACTTACAGCCAACTGATCTTTGATAAAGCAAACAAAAAGATAAAGTGGGGAAAGGACACCCTTTTCAACAAATGGTGCTGGAATAATTGGCTAGCCACATGTAGGAGAATAAAAGTGGATCTTCATTTCTCACTTTATACAAAAATCAACTCAAAGTGGATTAAGGACTTAAGACCTGAAACTATAAAAATTCCAAAACATAACATTGGAAAAACACTTCTAGACATTGGCTTAGGCAAGGATTTCATGACCAAAACCCCAAAAGAAAATGCAATAAAAACAAAGATAAATAACTGGGACCTAATTAAACTAAAGAGCTTTTGCACAGCAAAAGGAACAGTCAGCAGAGTAAATAGACAACCCACAGAGTGGGAGAAAATCTTCACAATCTATACATCTGACAAAGGACTAATAACCAGAATCTACAACAAACTCAAACAAATCAGTAAGAAAAAAACAATCCCATCAAAAAGCGGGCTAAGGACATGAACAGACAATTCTCAAAAGAAGATATACAAATGGCCAACAAACATATGAAAAAATGCTCAACATCACTAATAATCAGGGAAATCCAAATCAAAACCACAATGCGATACCACCTTACTGCTGAAAGAATGGCCATAATCAAAAAAAGAAAAAAAACAGTAGATGCTGGCATGGATTCGGTGATCAGGGAATCCCACCTACACTGCTGGTGAGAATGTAAACTAGTACCACCATTGTGGAAAACAGTGTGGAGATTCCTTAAAGAATTAAAAGCAGAACTACCATTTGATCCAACAATCCCACTACTGGGTATCTATGTAGAGGAAACAAAGTCATTATTCGAAAAAGATACTTGCACATGCATTTTTATAGCAGCACAATCTACAATGGCAAAATCATGGAACCAACCCAAATGCCCATCAATCAATGAGTAGATAAAGAAACTGTGATACATATACATAGACACACACACATACACACAAATGGAATACTACTCAGTCATAAAAGAGAATGAATTAACAGCATTTGCAATGACCTGGATGAGACTGGAGACTATTATTCTAAGTGAAGTTACTCAGGAATGGAAAACCAAACGTCGTATGTTCTCAATGATATGTGGGAGCTAAGCTATGAGGACACAAAGGCATAAGAATGATACAATGAACTTAGGTGACTTGGGGGGAAGAGTGGGAGGGGGCGAGGAATAAAAGTCAACATATATGGTGCAGTGTATACTGCTTGGGTGATGGGTGCACCAGGATCTCACAAATCACCACTAAAGAACTTATTCCTATAACCAAATACCATTTGTAACCCAATAACTTATGGAAAAATTAAATAAAATTATACTTAAAAAATAAATTATATCAAGTGGCTGATTGGATTAAAGAAAACCAAGACCTAACTATATGCTGCCTACAAGAAACTCACCTCACTTGTAAAGTCACACATACACTGAAAGTGAAGGGATGGAAAAAGATATTTCAAGCACATGAAAACCAAAAGTGAGCAGGAGTAGCTATATTTATATGAGACAAGACAAACTTCAAGTCAAAAGCTCTAAAAAGAGACAGAGAAGACCATTATATACTAATAAAGGGATCAACTCAGCAATAAAACAATTATAAATATATATGCACCCAACACCAGAGCACTCAGATATATAAAGCAAATATTAGAGCTAAAGGGAGTGATAGACCCCAATGCAATAATAGTTGCAGATTTCAACACCTCATTGTCAGCACTGAACAAATAATCTATATAGAAAATGAACAAAGAAAAATTGGATTTAAACCATACCATGCACCAAATGGACCTAACAGACATTTACAGAACATTTCACCCAACAGGTGAAATGCAGGATACATGTTCTTTTCATCAACACATGAAACATTCTTCAGGACTGACCATAGGTTAGAAATAAAACAAGCCTCAAAAAAAAAAATTTTTTTTTGAGATAGAGTCTCACTCTGTTGCCCAGGCTGGAGTGCAATGGTGCAATCTTGGCTCACTGCAACCTCTGCCACCTGGGTTCAAGCCATTCTCCTGCCTCAGCCTCCCAAGTAGCTGAAACTACAGGCATGTGCCACCATGGCCAGCAGATTTTTATATTTTTAGTAGAGACAGGGTTTCACCATGTTGGCCAGGCTGGTCTCAAACTCCTGACCTCAAGTGATCCTCCCGCCTCGGCCTTCCAAAGTGCTGGGATTACAGGCATAAGTCACTGTGCCCGGCCTCCAAATTTATTTTTTAAATCAAAATCTATCAAATATCTGACCATAATGGAATAAAATTAGAAATAAATAATGAGAACATTTGAAACTATACAAATACATGGAAATTAAACAACATGCTCCTGAATGACCAAAATGAAGAAGAAAGAAATTAAGGAAGAAAAAAAAAAATTCCTTGGAACAAATGAAAATGGAAACACAACATGCCAAAATGTATGGGACACAGCAAAAGCAGTAGTGAGAGGCAAGTTTATAGCAACAAATGCTTACATGAAAAAACTAGAAAGATTTCAGATAACCTAATGATATACCTCAAGCAACTAGAAAATCAAGAACAAATCAAAGTCAAAATTGTAGGAGGACACAAATAATAAAGATTAGAGCAGAAATAAATGAAATTGAGAGTAAAAAGCATACAAAAGATCAACAAAACAAAAAGTTGGTTTTCTGAAAAAAAATAAACACATTCAACAAACCATTAACTAGACTAAGGAAAAAAGAGAGAAGACCCAAATAAATGAAATCAAGAGCAAAAAAGGGGATGTCACAACAGATACAAAAAATAATTCCAGGGTACTTTGAATTACTATACATCAAGTTAGAAAACCTAGAGGAAGTGAATAAACTCCTTGACATATACAATCTGCCAATGTTGACTAGGGAAGAACTAGAAAACCTGAACAGATCAATAGAAAGCAATTATATTAAATCAGTAATAAAACGTCTTCCACACCTGTAATCCCAGCACCTTGGGAGGCCAAGGCAGGTGGATCACTCAGGGCCAGGAGTTTGAGAACAGCCTGGCAAAACCCCATCTCTACTAAAAATTCCAAAAATTAGCCAGGCATGGTAGTGCATGCTTATAATCCCAGCTACTTGGGAGGCTGAGGCAGGAGAACCACTTGAACCTGGGAGGCAGAGGTTACAGTGAGCCAAGATTTGGCCACTGCACTACAGTCTAGGTAGCGAGACTCTACAGAGTGAGACTCTGTCTCGAAACGATAAAATAAAATAAAATAAAATATATAAAATAAAATGTAAAATAAAATAAAGTAGTCTTCCAACAAAAAAAATCCAGATGGCATCATTGCTGAATTCTACTGAACCTTTAAAGAAGATTTTTTTCTTACATAGGTAAATCATGTAATGCTGAAGTTTGAGGTACAAATGATCCTGTCATCCAGGTAGTGGGCATAGTACCCAACAGGTAGTTTTTCAACTCTCCCCATCTCCCTCCCTCTTCTCCCTAATAGTCTGTTGCTTCCACCTTTATATTCTTGTGTACTCATTGTTTAGCTCCCACTTTTAAGTGAGAACATGTAGTATTTGGTTTTCTGCTCCTGTGTCAATTTGCTTAGGTCAGTGGCCTCCAATTGTATCCATGTTGCTGCAAAGAATGTGATTTTGTTCCTTTTTTATGGCTGTATTCCATGGTGTATATGTATCACATTTTCTTTATCCAGTCCAGTGTTAATGGTCATCTAGGTTGATTCCATGTCTTTGCTATTGTGAATAGTGCTTTGATGAATGTACAAGTGCACATGTGCTTTTAGTAGAACAATTTATTTTCCTTGGGTATATGCCCAGTAATGGGATTGCTGGGTTAAATGGTAGGTCTGTTTTTAGTTCTTTCCGAAGTGGCTGAACTAATTTTACATTCCCACCAGCAGTGTTAAGCATTCCCTTTTTCCTGCAACCTTACCAATATCTTTTTTTTGTGTGTGACTTTTTAATAATAGCCATTCTGGCTTGGTGTGGTGGCTCATATTTATAATCCTAGCACTTTTTGGAGGCTAAAGCAGGAGGATTGCATGAGGCCAGGAGTTTGAAAGCAGCCTAGGTCATATAGTGAGACTCCATCTCTACAAAAAATAAAAATATTAGCTGGGTGTGGTGGTGTGCACCTGTAGTCCCAGCTACTCAGGAGGCTGAGGTGGGAGGATCACTTGAGCCCTGGAGGTGGAGGCTGTAGTGAGCCGAGAACATGTCACTGCACTCCAGCCTGGGTGATAGAGTGAGACTCTGTCTCCCAAAATAAATAAAATAAAATAAATAAAATAAAACAACAATACTACCCAAAGCAATCAACAGATAGATTGCAGTCACTATCAAAAAACTAATGGCATTCTTCAGAGAAATAGGAAAAACAATCCTAAAATTTGTATATAACCACAAAAGACCCCAAATCGCCAAAGCAATCCTGAACAAAATGAACAAAGCTGGAGGTATCACACTCACATTTCAAATATACTACAAAGCTCTAGTAACCAAAACAGCATGACACTGGGATAAAAATAGATACATAGACCAATGGAACAAAATAGAGAATCAAGAAATTCATCCACATATCTATAGACAACTGATTTTTGACAAAGGTGCCAAGAATACTCATTGGGAAAAGGACAGTCTCTACAATAAATGGTACGGGGGAAACTGGAGGTCCTTAAACAGAAGAATGAAACTAGCCCCCTACCTCTGACCCTATTTAAAAATCAACTCAAAATTATCAAAGACCTAAATATAGGACCCAAAACCATAAAACCACTGGAAGAAAACATAGGAGAAATGCTTCAGGACATTGGCCTAGGAAAATATTTTATGAATAAGACCTCAAAACATAGGCAACAAAAGCAAAAATAAACAAATGAGATTACATCAAACTTTAACCTTCTGCACAGCAAAGGAAACAACAGAGTGAAGATAACCTACAGAATCAGAGAAAATAGTTGCACACTACTCATCCAATAGGGGATTCATATCCAGAATAAATAAGGGACTCAAATATCTTAACACCAAAAAACACTACAAAAACAACAATCCGATTTAAAAATGGGCAAATGACCTGAACAGACATTTCTCAAAAGACATACAGATGGTCAACAGGTATATGAAGAAATGCTCAACATCACTAATCATCAGGGAGGGAAATCAGGGAAATAGAAATAAAAAAAAAAAAAAAAGTCATGAGGTATCATCTCACCCCAACTATGATAGCTATTACCAAAAAGTTAAAAAATAACAAATGCTGGTAAAGATACAGAGAAAAGGAGCTCTTATATACACTGTTGGTAAGAATGTAAACTAGAGAAATCACTATGAAGAATGATATGGAAGTTCCTCAGAAAACTACAAATACAACTAACATATGATCCAGCAATCTCCCTACTGGAAATTTATCCAAACGAAAGGAAATCAGAATATTGAAGAGACATCTGCACCTCCATATTTACTGCAGTGCTATTCACAATAGGCAAGATATGAAATCAACCTAGGTGTCCAACAACAGATAAACAGATAAAGAAAATGGGAGTTACACACACACACACACACACACACATACACACATACATATGCATACACATAATGGAATACTATTCAGCCACAAAAAAGAACAAAATCCTGTAATTCATGGCAATGTGAAAGGAACTGGAGGACATTATGTTAATTGAAATAAGCCAGGTACAGAAAGTTAAACACCACATGTTCTCACTCATTTGTGTAAGTGAAAAACTGTTCTCACTCATGTGGAAGCTAAAAGTAGAACAGCAGATACAAGAGGCTGGGAAGATTAGGGGAAAGGATGAGGAAAGGAAGGAATAGGGGTAGATTTGTTAATAGACACAAAATTACAGTGAAATAGGTGGAATAAGTCCTATGTTCTATACTACTGTAGGATGGCTATGGGTAACAATAATACATAGTTTCAAACAGCTAGGAGGATACTGAATATTCCCAACACAAAGAAATGATAAAGGTTGAATGTATACGCTAATTACCCTGATCTGATCACTCTACATTATATGTACTGAAACTTCACTATGTACCCCATGAGTAGGTACAATTATTATTAGTCAAAAAAAATAAAATGAAAAAAATGCAAACAGCCATGACAAGTTTCACTACTTTACATGATTTAGATTTACCAAGATTAAGTGCTACTTCTTATTCGACAAAGTGAGTTATGCCTTTGCAATACTTGAGATATTTTCCTTTTCAAATAGCCATTGTTTCTTTTTAAAGTGTGTAGGTTGAACAGTGTTTGTTTTTTCTTTAATAAACAAAGACCACTCTGCCAATTTCTGTACTTCATTGAAAACAGATTTATTTTTAGTGCATTTTTATAGCACCTTGCCAACTACAAATTTCTGGAATGTACTCAACATAAAGAGTGAAAAAGAAAATATAAGCAATTTAAATATATACTTTGACATATAAATGTAGGACAGTTCTGTGTCCTGTTCGATGTCATGAAAGGTATAGTAGTTGGTAGGTAAAAAGAAACCATGTTGTACTCTGTTGTTGACTAATTGTGGTTACCTTACTTATCAATAAAATTAGAAGTATTATGCTCACATTTTTCACCTGTGGGTACAAGGAAGCCTGGTTGAAGTCCTCTCCTTGAGAGGTCTGGATTTGTTCACCTACTCAGATTTCAATTGGCTTTATAATAGGTTTCCTTATGTGCCTCATATTGGCTCCAGGTTCACTGGGTTTAAAAGGAGCCAAAGCACCATAAGGTTTTGGCAAAGGAAGAGTGGCCTCTGCTTCTGGGATGTAGGCATTTGGACGCTGCTCTGCAGTCGTGTAAACACCATTGGGCATCTGGCGATTATCTGCTTCCAAGAACTCCTGCAAAGAATGATTTTTCCTTTTCAGTTCTCTGAAAACTCTGGTGAAGTCACTTTATCCTTAGGTCCCAAAAGACGCAGCTGGCCTGGACAGTCTTTGACTGTGCTAGCTGATACTCCCCAAAGGGATGGGAGGAGTAGGAGGGTGGAATCACACCACACACACACACACACACACACACACACACACACACCCCTCACTGGAATGGGTGTATTGCTTCAGCATCACATTATTCCTGGGGTTTAGGGTTTTTCAAAGACTGCTTCGTGGGTCCTAACTATGTTTCCACCTCAATGTCTGTCATCAAGCACTAATTATTTTCCTGTTTTTGACAAAGGCAGAGCAACATATTTCCTTTGGTAAGTCACTGGTGAGCAAATGTTACAGTGGAAGAGATAGAGGAGTAAAGTGCAACCAGAGGAGGAAAACCGTCACCAGCTTGCTCTGAGCCTCAACGTTTTCGAGACTTTGCCTGTGCCTCTGGAAAACAGAGTAATCACTTAACTGCACTAAAAAGCCCTCTGATAAATGGCAGTGGGACACCATAGGTAAAATCCGAATGCCCTAAAAGGAACAGTCCCAGGTGGTGGGGAAATTAGAAATCAGGTAATTTATACCTGTGCTCAGGTATTCGTAGTGTGTTTTGAATGCAGTTTTGTCTTGGGTTTAGGAGCAAATAGGGACCCTTTTGGTGACATCCACTGGACAATTTGAGTGAGTTGTACATCTGGAGGATGTAGACTCCTTGGAAAGAGACACCTAATTCCAGTCTAAGAATACTGACAGGTCATGGGGGTAGGCAGAAGATCTGGTATCTAACTTGCAGGGGGAGTCAGTGATAGACCTAGTCTTAGGCCAGAGGACTAAGGCGGGAAAATAAAGGGGGGGCGCTGAGGCCTATGATGTACATCAGGCATCTGCAGAAGGCATGGCGACTATAATGTGGGTGGAGGCCTCACTGTATGCTGTGGAGGCCACAGCAGATGAACACGGAACAGTCAGGTGTGGTCTGAGCAGTGGTGCCAAGACAGAGATTGGAGACTTACAGACAAGACCGATGCCAGCCTGGTCATCACTCTGCTGGTGGAAGGCCATGATGTTCAGCCTTGGCAGCCCAGGATGTAAGGCTGTGGGGTGGGCCCTGTGCTTGCTAAGTGTTCTTCAGTGAGTATTGTGGCACTCTGGATTACTGCACTTTGTTATCTATAGAATATCTTAAACACACTTGTAATGACTATTGGGACTGTGTGTGGTAGAGTGGGGAAATTTTTCTTATACTGTGGGATGAATGGCCCCCTGAAAGCAGCCCCTGCTGGCACCCTTTAGAAATGCAATACAGGAGCCAAAGCCTACCTGAGACTTTTCAGCGATGGCCAAGGCATGCATTTCTTCATCTCGAAGGACCTTCAACCATTCTTTCTCAATTTCCTTATTGAGTGGCAGACCTTTTTCTATCCTGGAATTGCAAGTGAAGATGAAGTCTTCCTTCTCCCTGACTTCCTTTTGGAGTTCAATGGTTAGGGCTTGTTTCATGGACAGCTCAGCAACAACAGCCATCATTTTCTCAGTTGCATTTTTTATCCTTCTTTGATAGCCATTCATCTAGAATTAAAGAGCCCAAGGCTTAGTCTATGTATGCGGTCCACGAAGACTTAAAATGGCAGGCTGCTGGCCGCCCATATGGTGGGGTGCATTTTTGCCTGAAGGAAGGAGGGTCTAACTTGGAATTCACAGAAATTAAGAACTGGAAGAGACTGCAGAGATTGAGCTGAATGCCCTGGTTGTGTAAGTAAGGACAAGGAGAGAACAAGAAAAGGATTTGTTTATCTAGTTACTAGATTTCAAGGTGGATAACATTAAGGAGAATAGTTTAGTGCCCATTTTTAAGCATTTTTAAGAGGTGAGAAGGAGAGGTGAAAGGATTTTTTTTTTTTTTTTTTTTTTTTTGAGACAGAGTCTCGCTCTGTCGCCCAGGCTGGAGTGCAGTGACGCGATCTCGGCTCACTGCAAGTTCTGCCTCCCGGGTTCACACCATTCTCCTGCCTCAGCCTCCTGAGTAGCTGGGACTACAAGCACCCAACACCACACCCGGCTTTTTTTTTTGTATTTTTAGTAGAGACGGCATTTCACCATGTTAGCCAAGAGGGTCTCGATCTCCTGACCTTGTGATCCGTCTGCCTTGGCCTCCCAAAGTGCTGGGATTACATGCGGGAGCCACTGCGCCCGGCCAGGGATGTTCTTTTTTTTTTTTAATTAAAATAAAGACAAGGTCTTGTTCTGTTGCTCACACTGGAGTATAGTAGTGTGATCACAGCTTACTGCATCCTGGAACTCCTGGACTCAACCAATTCTCCTGCCTCAGCCTCCTAAGTAGATAGGACTATAGCCATGCACCACCACACTTGGCTAATTTATTATTTTTGTAGCAATGGGGACTTGCTGTGTTGACAAGACTGATTTTTAACTCCTGGGCTCAAGCAGTCTTCCTGCCTTGGCCTCCCAAAGTGCTGGGATTACACGCATGATCCACTGTGCCCAGCCAAGAGTGTTCTTGATGCTTAAATTCTAGCTTAATTTGACATTATTAGTTTGTCACTTATCCAGGGGAAAAAATCTGGTAGAACTAATGTTACTCTTTGCTTATGTAAGATGATCAGCAGAAGTTCTGCATCTGAAATGACTTTTTAAATGAAAACCGTCACACTGACATGTTGGTGTTACTGATAATTCCTGGTGTGCATCATTACTAGGTCAGAAACATGCACGAGCCGAGCTGGGGAAAACTTAGTCAATAACTTAGAATGAGAGCTGTTCCTGGAGTGTTTTGTCTGTTTGTTTTGAGACAGGTTCTCACTCTGTCACTCAGGCTGGAGCACAGTGGTGTGCTATCAGCTCACTGCAACCTCTGCCCCTGAGGCTCAAGTGATCCTCCCACCTCAGCCTCCCAAGTAGCTGGGACCACAGGTGTGCACCATCACGCCTGGCTATTTGTTTTTGTATTTTTTTGTAGAGATGGGGGTCTCACTATGTTTCCTAGGCAGGTCTTGAACTCCTGAGCTCATGTGATCTACCCGCCTTGGCCTCCCAAAGTGCTGGGATTATAGGCGTGAGCCACTGTGACCAGACCTTTTTTTTTTTTTTAAACCTATTAATATCAGCTATTTAGCATTAATACAGTTAAAAGATAGGACTAATTGGAAAAAAAAAATCTCAAAAGGCAGGAAAGAAGTAAAACTGGAATTAGGGGTTCCTGTAATCTCTCTGTCTTATAAATGGTAGAATCCTTTAGTGTGATAGCCATAGTGGGGCAGTTCAGTGGTGATACCTTCTACCTGGCAACACCCACTAGTTCCTCCTACCTTGCCTTATTTTTTCTTCACATCATGTCTCACTGCTGATATGATACATGTTTTTCTCTATTTGATTACGGTCTGTCATCCCGTAAGAATGTACTCTTCATGAGGACAAGGACTATTTGTTTTACTCATCATCATAGTCCCAGTGCTCAGGACAGTGCTTGGAATATAAGAGGCACTCCTGCCCTCAAATTAAAGTTGAATATTTTCTGAATGAAGGAATGAATGAACTCTTAGTCTGTTTCATTCTTTGTTCTTGGACCAGGATAAATGGGGACATGCAAATGAGCTTCCAAATACTACACCTAATGTTGAATACCTTCCTCTCCTAAAGAGCATATCCGGTCACATCTGTACCTCTGCTTAGAGGAATGTTACAGCGAGTGATTTACCTGCCTCTGAAAATGTAATAACTGATTATTATATACAAATTTTGCCTCCTTAATGGTAGGTAATATAAATTTTTATGACTTCTATACTGAACTAATTTTTAGGAAGCATGTATCGAAAAAAATTGACTACCACTAAAAACTTCAATGAGTCATAAGTTTTGCCATTTTTATTTGACTTTTATGCTTCGGCTTTGACAACTTCCACTAACAGACTGATCAGTCCAGCAGCATTGGTGCAATTCACAACTTTAAGTCATAAAATAAGAAATGCTAAGACTTAGATAAGCTAATGCACTTTGAGTGAATTATCATGTCTGATGTTTCTTTAAATGTTGCTGCCTTTCCTTTTTTAAATGAATTTCCTTTTCTTTGGGGGGAGTCATTTTCCACTCAACGACTGCACACTTGAGTGTGTATGTCCGTCTGTGTAACTAGCCAACTTCCCTTCTCTTCCATAAATTAGAAAACAAAGCTTCATATTATTCTGGGTTGCTCCAAGTCTAACTGAGATTTCCCACTTTCTGCTCCCACTTCTGTTGGGAAATTTGCAAGAGGAGCCATAAGCTATCTAGGAGGAGTGAGGACTTGATGAGATGTGCAATCTTATTGAATGTGGCTAGGCCACTTATGTGTTCGACTATGTAATACTTGAAACAACTTCGGCTATCACACCCATTACACAGATGAGAAAATTGAGTTTTAAGATCATTTATCCATCTTTCTCAAGGCCATTTGCTAGTTTTGATAAATCATAGATCTGGAATCTGAATGTCTTTCTACTTTCCAGTTCTGCCTACTATGAGATTATCATTTCAAATGGAGGGGGCAGTGAAAGCTGGGGAGGAGGAAGAAGCCAATGGAGAGCATGGAAGTTTGGGAAAGGAAAGGGGAGAATGATTGTTAGACTAGGACTCAGCTGTGCTGGAGCTTTCCTGGCTATGGAAAGTGGCCGCTATGTACATTTCTCTAGCATTACTGTTGCCTTCCAGGCAACTCTGCCATCAGCTTTGATAAGTCAGGCCTCAGTGAAAATGACTTCCCCCAGGGAAAGGGAAATTCATTTTGCAAAAGGCAGGCAGGCAACATTTATTTAAAGGAATATCAGACATGCTAATTCAGGCAAAGTGCATGAACTTAACTAAGCCTTAGCATCAGTCCAGTGGCAGACGTGCGACTCACAACTTTACCTTAGTTTATGAGGCAAAGTTGTGATTTGCATACCTGCCACTGGCCTGATCGGTCTATTCATAGAAGTCGTCAGAGCAGAAGCATAAGAGTCAAATAAAAATGGCAAAGATAGTCTAAGATTTACAATCATTTCTTGTTTAGTGTGCCACGTGTGCTTCTGAAACAGAACTGGTTATTATTCATCTTGTAAGTGTTTTTCTAGAGTCTGGTATACGCTAGGCATTGGGGAAATTAAGAACAAGGAACAATTGCTGCCCTCAGGAGCCCACAGTCTCTGGTGTGGGTATTACCATTATCTGTTTTCATCTGTCTCTCCCTACTAGACCCTGTGAGCTTCCTATGGTGTAAACAATGTGTCCCTTCCTCTTTGTTTCTGAACTCATGCCTAGCATGAGTGTAGCACATAGCAGGTGTTCAGTAATTACTGTTGACTGGCTGAACTCTGTACTGGCGGGATGCTCCAGAGGACCCCAGAGGCCAGGTGAGTGGCCAGTCCTCTGATGGCTCTATAGTACGCGTGAAAGGCCTCGCATGAATGGTCTTGGGTAGGGGTAGACTGAGGAAGGAGGGAGTCCCGCGCGTGCACAGACATGACGCAGAAATGGAACAGGCACTGGGTGTACAGGCTGATGGGGCAATTCCCCAAATGAACCTTTGTTGGAAGCAGGACTCAGAGCCACAGGAAGCCTGGCGAGACCTGTGGGAGTCTAGGGGGACTTCTAGGGGCTCTGTTGGCTGCTCCTTTCAGTGCAGCTTCTAGCAGTCCCACCCCCACCCTGAGGCTTTGGATCTGCCATCCTGGTCTCTTATGCTTATTAAATTAGGGGGTTCTGTGTTCCTGGCCTTTCCTCACTAGTGGTGCCTGGTGGGCACCTCCCTGGTGCAGTTGGTCTGGGTGTTGTGTGACTGCATTTCTCTTAACAGTCCCTTTCCATTTCTGGGTTCCGGCTGAGTTCTGGATTGGAGCAGTCCCTACTAAGATCACTGGATAAGTGAGGCGCTCCACTTAAAAGGAACTAGAAAGGATTTCACTTTGTGCATGGGATACAAAGATAATAACGGTCATAGTTGGGTAGTTGCACTGCTAAGTGAAACTTGTATACTGTCATTTAAAAGCTTAGGTTTTGCCACTGCGAAATGAATTCATTCAGGGAGTAAGATTGAAACATTTTGGACAATTCTGAGTCATCCCTCCGTTTTTCTAAGTTTCCCTAGTCATAAAGCCTAATCTCTCCAGTGCTTCCCTCAATAAATCTATCAGTCTGTGGAAAATAAAAGGTGATAAAGGAGCAGGGGCAGAAGGGAAAAGGCAGGGTCTCAGGCCTACCTTCTTGGCTAAGAGCAGCGTGTCCTGCTTGCAGGCCTGAGTTTTGCTGCAGAGCCTGTCTGTAAGCCGGGAGACCTGTTCATAGATGAAATCCTTCTCCAGCAGCTTCTCCTCCTTCTTGGCCAGTTGTAGTTCCAGCTATGTTTGAAAATAGTTTCAAGAGGAAGAAAAAAAGTCATCCAAGACAAAATCTTATTTCCTAATCAGAGCACTATTTCCCCCTACCCCCCCCCCCACACACACACAAAATACCTCTGGAAAGTGTTTACAGCTGGGTTAAGTCAAGACTTCCCCTGCCCCAGTCCCTGTAGATACCTCTGGGAGTTACAGTATGGCCCCCTCAGCTCTATCTAGCATCCACATCATCATTCTTCTGATGTGTTCCCATCAGGAAGACAAATTAATCCATTTAAGATGCCAGAATTACTCCTTTGGGCCATGAGAGAAAGGTGCCTTCGGAATCTCAAAACCACTGGATTGGAACTTCTTTTGTCAAGTGTCTAAATCAAGCTTAGAATGTATGACTAGATTACAACGAAAGGACTATATTAGTGACTAGAGTAACGAAGGATAGGTCTGTCAGCATAACATGAAACAGTACCGTAGGTATCTGTGAACTACATCAACAAGGGGCTACCAGATGCAATTTTAAGCAAAAATATTTACCTTGTCTAATTTTTTGATCATTTCTTTTTCGGTCAGATCTTTCCCTGGAAGGAAGCGAGCTCTGTTCTCACCGTCAGGCTTTATGAACTGTTTCTCCAGGTCTTTAATTCTGTCTGTACACTGTGAAAACTATTAAGAAAAAAACATTAACTTTAAAATGGATTCTCTAGCTCAGTAAATTTGAAAATCACATTGCCTAGGGTTTTCAGAGTTTTTCAGTAGGACCAACCCAGACACAGGTAGAAGAGAACTCTGTTTTCTTAACACCCCATCAGATGGGACCTGCTTAAGTGACGTTTCTGCTCATTTCTGGTACTGCAATGATGATGTCTATAATTGACCATACAAGGTGAGGCAGTGCCTTCTGGGTCATAGAAAAAGCTGATTTCATAAGCAACCCTTGATTGCTTCCCATTTGTGTCATGTTCATGGGATGCTGCGTGGTTGCAGGGCTCCAAGTTACAGCCTGATATGGTTGGATGTGTCCCCCTCCAAATCCCATGTTGAATGAAATGTGATCCCCAGTGTTGGAGGTGGGGCCTGGTGGGAGGTGTCTGGGTCATGGGGGCAGGGTGGGGCCTTCACGAACGGCTTGGTGCTGTCCTTACGATAATGAGTGAGTTCTCACTCTGTGAGTTCAAGTGACATCTGGTTGTTTAAAAACAGCCTGGCTCGGCCGGGCATGGTGGCTCAAGCCTGTAAGCCCAGCACTTTGGGAGGCCGAGGCAGGCGGATCGCGAGGTCAGGAGATCGAGACCATCCTGGCTAACACGGTGAAACCCCGTCTCTACTAAAAATACAAAAAATTAGCCAGGCGTGGTGGTGGGTGCCTGTAGTCCCGGCTACTTGAGAGGCTGAGGCAGGAGAATGGTGTGAACCCGGGAGGTGGAGGTTGCAGTGAGCCGAGATCACGCCACTGCACTCCAGCCTGGGCGTCAGAGCCAGACTTTGTCTCAAAAAAAGATGGATACAGGTAGCATTTTTAAAATTTATGCTCCTCCTCCCTACAGAAAGAATTATAAATGGTGACAAATAATTTAACATTGTTCTTCTTCCGGTATCTACATTCCTTAAATGTCCTTAATACAGAATTGAAGTATACATACATATGTAATCAAGCATTTGTTGTATTTATTATTAACAATACTTAATGTTCCCTTTTCTTAATTAGGAAACTAAATAAACAAAAATACAGTGCTTGCTTATAAAGGGGTGTCTCGATTTTAGTTTTCCTTTGGCATTTGAGGAAAAACTGTTTATGCTGTCTATGTAAAATAGTGTCCTTGTGTCCCAAAGTAATTCATGTGACTTCCAAGGTGCCTAAAATTGAGCTATCATTACAGAACCAGGAGAACAGACTCATGATAATCCTTGGATTAGACTGTTGGACAATTAAAAACTGTTCTGGACAACTGAAAAAAATGCAAACCTTAAGAGAATTCTGAAAATGATGCAAAAAACGGGGAAGACTTAAAAAAAAAAAAAAAAGACACTGTGGCTGTAAAAAATAACAGGATATGACTGGGATCTGGCACTGCAGAACAGGGCACAGAAACGGCTTGCCTGAAACTAGAAATTTCACAGCACATCCTTCAAGGGTACATATGATTGGTGCTGAGCAGATAATCAGAATTCACTCCGGTAGAGCAGATAACTGATAACACAGTCTGCATGTCTCAGTTGATGTGCAATCAAAATGATCAAAGTTCAGGTAGGGAGTGTAGTGTTATGAAATGTATAATATTTCCTTCTTGGGTAAAAGTGAATTTACATTTCACACTAGATAATTGGTTTTATATAACAAAATGACATTTTTTTTTTCTAAGAACAATTTTATCCACTGAATGGAAGTATTGATTTGCAGTGAACACAAAGAATAAGCTTATACAATAGAGAGGAAATTATTCTGTTGCAGATTTTATTGAATTTAAAGTCCTTTTATGTTGCTCTGCATCTTGATAGTGTAGGATGGGAAAAGATAGACCTGAAGCTTCATTTTGGGAAAAAGCCAGAGAGAGCCAAAGTCTTCTGTAAAATGAAGTGGGGGCAAGTATGGAGTTCCTGGGGGCCATCTGGGATGATGAGGCTGTGGAGGGAGAGGGGAGGTAAAAGACAAGCCAGTGAAATTGAGCTAGGCAAGGGTGCAGTACAGAGTATTAGCACTCAGGGAAGTGTCTCCAGTGATAGAGTGCCCCCAAAAACAGCATGGATGTCTGATATCTAATTGAAGTGCTTTGCATTTCTGTAATGTAACCCCACATACCATTGCCCCACATCTTTAATAAAGTCTGTCCACAGAGGTCTTGCATGAATGGTCTTGTGTAGGTATAGCCTGAGGAAGGGGTGAGTCCTGTGCCTTTGCGGACATGGCACAGAAGTGGCACAGGCACTATGTATGCAGGCTGATGGGTGATCCCTCAAATGAACCTTTGCTGGAAGCAGAAGTCAGAGCTCCAGGAAGCCTGGGGAGGCCTGTGAGAGTTTAGGGGGACTTTCTGGCCAATTGATCTGAATCTGTCTACACTTACTAAAGAAATGAATGGAAGAACTCATGGCTCAATTAAAAAAAAAAACACTTGAAATCAGAACATTGGCATATTTGTGCAAACTGAAAGAGGCTATTATCTATACAGCATATGCACATTCAAATGGCATAAAATATGAAAGCAGATCTATCATGTAGTCCCATGAAATCCTATGAATCCCCTTGAAATGATTAAAAAAAAAAAAAGAGGGGGGCCCAAAACTGTCCAGGGCATGAGCTAATGAAAACATTTACTTGTACACCTAGAAAACAAATGAAAGGATCTCTCCCAGATTTCTGATAATTTTAACAGTAATTGTATCTTGGGAGTACAATTTTATTTTTTTCTTTATAATTTTTATACTTTTACAAAATTTCATTCACCACATATCTTAACATTATTATCAGGAAAAAAAATCCAAATGCAAACCTGACATTTTAGAAAAAATGTTATAGGTTAGAATTTGTTCCTGCTACATTGAGTTAATGGGAACAAGTTTAGGCTACACAGTTTTCAGTTTAATTTTTAAAAATTTCTATGAAGAATAAACCCCTGGTAACACATGTGAAGAAAGTGGCTTTGTATTCATATTTTATTTTGTTTTTTCATGTTTTAGTTTTTTGGATTTATCCACTTTAAAAAAGGCCATGTCAGAGGCCAAGTTACTAAGCTATCATAGAACTACAGTGGTTAATAAAGAGTCAAATTATATGTGACTGCCAACTACTGATAAGCAACAATCTCCAGACAATCTCTTGCTCTGGGGGCCAGAGTATCAAAAGAGTTCTGGCTCATCCTCAAGATCTGTCCAGCAAACAGCAATGACGTAAGTATGCTGAGGGTAGTGAGAGTCTAGATCACTGAAGTTTGAGCTATGAGGAAGCTGAGCTAGAGATAAGTCCTGGGAGACTTTAAATTCTAAGAAAGGCAGAAAATGCTTCATGAGAAAAAAAAGACAATGTGTAGTCTGGATGCCTGAAGCACAGATTCCACCCTAGAGCAGCATTCAAGTGCATTTTTAAACAAGATGGATTCCTACAGGTCCTAGAAATAGTATGGCTTGGTTTACATGCAAGAACTCATCTACAAACTAATAAAGGTGGAAAAAAATAAACGGTCTGAGGAAGTGTCCTGTGATCACTCACCCACCTGAATTTGGAGCACAGCTAGGTCGCCATCCAAGGACCTCTTGGCTGGCAGTAATTTCTGGGTAACACAAATTTGTCTTTGCTTCTCAGCAATCTTCATTTTCAGGAATCGGATCTTTTCTTCCAGTAGATGTATTTCAATTTCTCCGTTTAGTTTCATCTTCTCTTGGATATTTATTTTTTCATAAAAAATGCATACTTCTTCTTCCCGCTCTATCAGCTGAACGCCACTGTGGTCAAATTCAGAGGCAGAGGCTAAGTGGGCATTGAGACCACCGTTTTACTAGTCATTGTGATTCCCTCTGGCTTTGGATGCAAGATATACATCAACACAGCATATACTTCCAGAGGATGACAGATAGTCACCAATGGCTTCCTAGTTAAATTACATCCACACTTTAGATTTCTCTAGGGATAGGAGGGTTACTGAGCCTCTCAACTTTGAGGCCGACCATGTGGTTGGCTAGCCACAGTGTCTCTGAAAGTCCCAAAGGTTTTCCCCGGGTGGGAAAGAATGTCATTCCCAATGCACAAACAAAGTGATCCCATAGTCTGATTTTCTGCAGATCCTTTTCTCGGGTCAGACTTGCCAACCAAGGCCTGGCCAGAAGCACACAGGCAGGGGGCCAGGGAATGTAGTTCTGGTGTGAGTCTGCTCTACATTAAATTGCTAGGCCCATTAGTTTCTTCTCAAGTTGAATATTTCTGATTGTAATTTCCCCATAAACAGACAAAAATCTATCCTTTGTAATCATGCCAGGAGAAAGACCCCTCCTTGAACGAAGAATATGGGGAGGAAACAAAGTAAGAATGTTCTAACCCTAGCAGCTTTGGTCTGCGTGGCCGATCATGCCCCACTGATCTGAGTAGCACCTGGGTGTACACTGTTTGTCCAAAAGCTTTGGTTTGTGCCAGGAGCCAAACAGTATTTTTTTTCTCCCCTGGAGAAAAACCTACCAGCCCTTTGAAAATGTGCTGTTCTTCAGAGGACCCTAAAGGTCTTCCCACACACTATGCATATCTGTTATTTCAGAGTTCCTCCTTTAATTGCTTCTATCTATGACTCCCCTTCCTCAAAACATGCATGCACGTGGTTGTACTTGGCTAATCCCAGCTCTACATTTCGTCTGTTTTCCTTTCAAAGGCTCAAGATCAAGTTCTCTTGATAACCAAAGCCAGGAGCAATGTTTTACCACGTTTTTGTACTCTCAAGGTCTAGCACTCTAATGCCTTATACAGAAAAGCACACAATCAAAGTTTGATTAAAAAATTCTGATACCAGATGTCATTATCACAGGGCTCTGCAAATTTCACATTCCTATTTCTCAGAGCACAAGTAACTTGGGGGAACTGCTGAAGTAAACATTGATTAATGATATAATTGCAACCTGGAAGAAATAATGCTACTCCTAAAGGTCTTACTAACTTGCTGAGCAAATGAACTGGGAGAATGGCTGAGTAAATATAGTAAGACCAAACCTACCACAAAAATGGGTACAAGTTCCACACTTCTTTATGTCAATTATGCCGAAAGAATCTGATGTTTTAAGAGGCGCCCTGAATGACCACCTAGGAAAGGACATTGATCTTCAAGCAAGCAACTTCCCCAAACCGCTCCTCTTTGCCTGTTTATGAGGATGGTATTTCTTTCTATCTTTTTGTTTGTTTGTTTGTTTTTGGAGACAGAGTCTCACTCTGTGGCCCAGGCTGGAGTGTAATGGTGCGAACTCGGCTCATGCAACCTCTGCCTCCCAGGTTCAAGTGATTCTCGTGCCACAACCTCCCAGTAGCTGGGATTACCGGTACCCGCCACCACACCTGGCTAATTTTTTGTATTTTTAGTAGGGATAGGGTTTCACCATGTTGCCCAGGCTGGTCTCGAACTCCTGAGCTCAAGTGATCCCCCCGCCTCAGCCTCCCAAAGTGCTGGGATCACTCCACTGTGCCCGGCATGAGGACAGCATTTCTTATTTTCAAGGGAAGCAACACACAGTCCCTTCTCTCCAAAGGCTAATGAAACCTAAATATCACATTTCCCTCACTATTCACTGTCAAGTCTAGGTAGAAAAAGAGGTGACATTCCTCAATTGGATCCCTGGTGCTCTGTTCTCACACCTGGTTTTTACCTTTCATTTCGATGCTGAACAGCTTTTTCATATCTTTTGCGAAGCTGCACCATCTCCTCTTCGATCACTGTGATCATATTGGCAAGTCTGTCAATGTTATTTAACTGGGCTTCCTTCTTTTCTTTCATTTCCTGAAGTTTTGATGCAATTTTGCGCACATCGTTTTGCATGCTCTCTCTGATGGTAACATTGTTGGCGTGTTTCAGCATGGAATTTTGTAGCTTTCTTTTAAAATAATAAGACAATGGGTAAGATTATAATTTTCTTTATTTAAAAGGAATGAAGGCTTCTGAAACACAAGCACTATCAAAGCAGACCTTGCTTTAGTGTAGCCCTTGAAATGACGATGCTAGTAATAATGATATTCATCTTATAACACTCTTCAGGAATTTTCATAATCCTTCCAGGTCTCAGATTTTCTCTCCTCCAGATTAGAAAATCTTTACTTTGTGCCCCAGCATTCTGCTGCCCCGCTTTATCAAAGCAAGAGACTGCAGTCATTCCTTTATTGTCATTCTCAGGAGACTGCTGTCTTGAGGACAGAGATGGTTATATCCAATAATATCCATTGGACATAAGGTGGTACCCGACTCAGCCTATGACCACAATAAGTGCTGAATGAATGCATGGCCTCTATAAACGTATTTCATTTTCAAGTTGGATGAGAACCTGATTAGGAAATTATATTTTTCTTTTCATCCACCCCCGACCCCTGAAATGAGGCCACTTTATAATCGTTGTTGAAGGAAACTGGGCAATAATGGCCACCAGAAAATTAGATTATACCCTGATCGTGTACTGTTTACTAACATAGGTGAAATAGTCCATCAGATCTTGGCACATGGTAAATAATAAATGAAGAAAACAACCATTTGCCAGACATTCTTCTGAGTGTTTTTATATGGATTAGCTCATTTCATAGTAAAATGTCATATGAAATAAGGACTATTTGTATGGATAAGGAAAGTGAGCTCAGAGAGACAAGGCAGCTTGTCCAAGGTCACACAGGTAGTAAGTGGCAGGGGTGGTATTTGGGTCTGGACACCACCTCTTTCACCAATCTGCTATAATGTATTGCTTCCCACAACACATTAGATGCTTTAAATCTACAACCAGGGGATGTTGGTTAACAAACGAGTTGATTGTTTTCTAACCTCCCAATCCCAATTATTAGATTTGTGCTTTTCTTTCTAATTGGGCAGGTGAAAATCATCATAGTAAGCACGGTTATATGTTACAGTTTTCCATTCGTTAAAAAAATGACTCCCAAACAGTAGAAGCATGATAGATTACCGTCTATAAAACAAGATGTTTGAACAAGCACTTTTTCTGGCTTTCTAAAATACTATTATTTTTTATTTTTATTTTTTTGAGACAGGGTCTCATTCTGTCACCCAGGCTAGAGGGCAGTGGCACCATCTTGGCTCATTGCAGCCTCTGCCTCTTTTCTATCTTATTATCCCCAGGATTTTTAGAGTTCAAATGAATCAGAAAACAAGTCTTTGAAAGGCGAGTCGTTATTATAACACTTACCTTTCTTGACTAACGGCACTATTTCTCAGAATTTCGAGTTCATTTAATGACATTTTATGCCTTTCTTTTATTTCATTTACTTTCTGATGAGCTTTGTGGAGTAAGTTAACAAATTTGTTTCTTTCATTTCGAATGGTGTCATACAGTTTAGCAAACTCTCTGAGTCTGTAAATACAAAGCGTTTACTGAAACTTATGAAATAAACATCAGGTTTTTTTCCCTCACCTGAATAGGTAAACCACCACATAATTACTTTACCTCCGATAAATTTCACATTTTTTCTTCTTGTGTATCCTGATTTCAAGATCCTTTGCTTTGATTTCTTTAATAATGTTGGTATATTTTTGCTGAAATGTAAAAAAAAAATATGTGAAATAAATAACAACATATGAACACTCCCAGGTTTATCCCATATCATTCCCTTCCATTAAAGACAATTCTCCAGCCTAGGCAACATAGAGACCTCATCTCTACAAAAACAAAAAAATTACTGGGTATGGTGGTGTGCACCTGTAGTCCCAGCTACTCAGGAGGCTGAAGTGGGAGGACCACTTGAGCCCAAGAATTTGAGGCTACAGTAAACCATGATTGCATCACTCCGCTTCAGCCTGGGTGACAGAGTAAGACTCTGTCTCTCAAAAAGTCTTTCTTGGCTTGCTGGGTTGTACAGATCAGGGTGAAGGTCTGAAAATTCCCTGGCTAGCTGAACTGATTCACATTGGCTAAGACAAACTGTTAACTGTTACCTAAGGAAGACAACAAACAAGAGAAGGGAAAAATCAAAAAGCCTGCATGGGTTGGGTTTGAGGAAAAGTTTGGAGGACTTTTGAGAAAGAGGAAGAGTGATTTTGAACTGCACAGCTGGAATGGGTGAGCACAGAGTTTATGGAAGATAGATGAAGGAAGAGGATTCCTAGTAAGTTCTGGTGAGTATTATAAACTGAACCCTCTGCGGTGTTTTGTCAGAGACTGAAGAAATGATTTTCAAGTGCTTTGCATTATTTTGTATGTGGGGTGTTTTCCTACACAATAAAGCATCATATTGAGACCAGCTGTAAGGAGGTGTTACACATAAATATTTTAAAAGAAAACAGTTACATTTCTAAAATTCTAAAAAATATATCAAGTGCTAAATACATTAATTATGTTCTTTAAATCTAAAGATACTGGTTCTTGCATCTGGGATAAGAAACGTATTCAAAAATGAAGGACTTGCTGGTAGAAACCAGAGGAAATAAGTTTGTCAGCCTTCTCTCAAGGACTGAGAGCAAAGCCCATTTGGTATGAGTGATTCGAAAGAAACTAGCTGTAGAGCCAAGATTGATGTGTAGCATTTTTCTAATGTTGTTCTCCATGAGAATAGGGGTCAGGAAGAAACAAATGTTTAAATAACTGTACACATGAATAATAAAACAGATGGGGAAATGTAGTGTCATCCATTCTGTCTTGGGAGTGATAGCAACATTATTTTTTTTTCTTCAGCTTGGTCTTTAGGGATGTGGATGCCATGTGAACATAAAATAGTAAGACTGACTGCCTTCTTACGGAAATCGCAGCTGAGTACACGTAATGTTTCACACACTAATTCCTAAGGCTACAAATACTCAAGGGATAAACATTTGTCCCTTATCAATTTCCATATCTCAAGAAGAATTGTCTTTTGTGGTTTAATATGAATTAACTCATTTAATAATGAGGTCTGCTTTACATAGATTAATCACACGTAGATAACATGTACATCAGTTTTTGAGATTAATTGAAAATTATCTAATTCATAAAACAGATCAGTGTTTATTTTAACAAATAAGTATACCTCTAGTGTTTCTATAATTTCTAAAGAGAAAAGGGAGGAAGTTTCTAACTAGCAAAGACTCACTGGAGTGGGATCTTCCCAGCCAACACCAAGTTGTCTTGAAAATGTTATTCTGGACCAGTTCCATCCCAGACCCTGACTTGGTGAAGATGGCTTTCTCCTTCCTTCTTTTCCTTCCTTCCTTCCTTTTATTTTTCACTTTTGAGATGGAGTCTCACACTGTCACCCAGGCTGGAGTGCAGTGGTGCAATCTTGGCTCACTGCAACCTCCGCCTCCTGGGTTCAAGTGATTCTTGTGCCTCTACCTCCTGAGTAGCTGGGATTATAGGTCCGCCACCATGCCAGGATAATTTTTTGTATTTTTAGTAGAGATGGGGTTTCACCATGGGCCAGGCTGGTCTCGAACTCCTGACCTCAGGTGATCCACCCACCTTGGCTTCCCAATGTGCTGGGATTACAGGCATGAGCCACCGCTCCTGGCCCAAGATGGCCTTCTCACATCTCTCCTCTCGCCTCTCCTTGTCCTACTCCTGCATCTTACCCCCTCAACCACCATGTGCTCTCAAGCTGCCTTTCTTTCATCCTGTCCTCCCTGACCATTTCTTTACCTGGTGAAATCCAACTACCCCATCAACTTCACTGTTGCTGCAGCCTTCATGCTGGAGTCTCAACTGTTTAATGTGGATTAAGTGACTTTCATCATCTGATTTCTCCAGCTCTCTGGTCTCACTATTTGACATCCTTTCTCCCCATCTTCCCATGTGCCAGCCATGCTGAACTTCTTTTAGTTTCTTAAATATTAAGGTGGAAAAATAAACAGTGAAAGGGGGATGTGAAGTGCCTGCAGTGGGCTGTGCAACGTAGATCTTCTCCTCAAGTCTTCTTTGCGAAAACGTACTTCATACCTCATTGCTCACTAATGCTTTGGTGTGAGTGAGCTCTTGCTGCAGAGTGAGAAGAAATGCCATTCCATGTAAATACTTACTTAGAATGAGAACAAAAGGCGTGCTTAGAAACAGACCACATCTGGGTCATGTGATAAATTCTTTTCTTTTCTCTTTCTCTCTCTCTCTCTCTCCTCTCTTTCTTTTCCTTTCCTCCCTTCCTCCCTCTCTCTCTCTTCTCTCTCTCTCTTTCTCTCTCTCTCTTTCTTTCTTTCTCTCTTTCTTTCTTTCTTTTTCTTTCTTTCTGAGGGAGTCTCGCTCTGTCGCCCAGGCTGGAGTGCAGTGGTGCGATTTCAGCTCACTGCAACCTCCACCTCCTAGGTTCCAATGATTCTCCTGCCTCAGTCTCCCAAGTAGCTGGGATTACAGGCACCTGCCACCATGCCTGGATAATTTTTGTATTTTAGTAGAGATGGGGTTTCACCATGTTGGTCAGGCTGCTCTCAAACTCCTGACCTCAAGTGATCCACCTGCCTTGGCCTCCCAAAGTGCTGGGATTACAGGCATGAGCCACCACACCTGGCCTGATAAATTCTTCTATTTTAGTAATATGTAATATCCTGTTCATTTTTAACAGGGAGCTTCTGGGCATGATCTGGACATAATCGTTATAAGGAATAAATGATTAATGGTAGAATTTTAGCTGGCGTGACAGGAGGGCTGTTTTACCATTTGTTTTATCGTTGATTTTAGGGGGGAATGTTGCACTGGCACATTTTTGGAGGCCCAGGAAAATCACGGCGTGATGCAGCAACTAAGAGTATCTGGCATTCAATTAAATGATGCCATCTTGATGAAGTTGGGAGGGACAGCTATCTAATGCTACCACTCTTGAGTTGTTCCTGGACAAATCACAGTGGAGTCTGAGATGGGAGTGAAAACTAAATGATATCTGCAGCCTATGCAGCTGCCAGCCCTGTCCACTGGAGGCACCCACTCTATTCTTACTGAAACTGACATCTGTTCAAATCCTCTGCTCATTGTCAATGATCTCCTTTCCCCTCTAATTTGTTGACTACTGTTACTTGAATCCTGGGACTATCTTTCAGCGCGTGATGGAATCTCATTTAGGGAAGATTTATAGTCACTGGTACTTGAAGGAGAGGCACAGTTATAGTGGTCCCTTGGTATACATAGGGAACTGGTTCCAGGACCCTTTGAGAATACAAAAATCCAAGCATATTCAAGTCCCAAAGTTGACCCTGTGGAATTCACCTATAAGAAAAGTGGGCCTTCCATATATGCAGGTTTTGTATTCTGTGAGTACTCTACTTTTGATCTGCATTTGGTTGAAAAAAAATCTGTGTATAAATGGACCCATGCAGTTCAAATCCATGTTGTTCAAGGATCAATTGTACAGCTTTCTAATGCACACTGCATTCAAATGAGGCTACCCTGAACTTTTGTAGTTATCAATAAATGGTTTTAAAAAAATGCAGTTACCTGAGCTTTCAGGAAATCCTTGGACTTTTGTTCCTTTTCATCAATTTTGATTTGAGTCATGCGGACAAGGTTGAATACCAGCTCTTTCATGTTTTCTTGCTCCTTTAAAAGCTTGTTTTCTTCTGCAAGTTGTTGTTCTACTAACTTAGACTCCATTTCGGATATAATTTTCTTTTGAAAAAAGCACAGATAATATTATAACTTAATTGAAGGAATACAATAAAGCTAGTATCTCAGACTACCTTTCTATTTCCTATACAAAATGTATTTTATTAAAACAAACAGGCCGGGTGTGGTGGCTCATGCCTGTAATTCAAGCCTTTGGGAGGTTGAGGCAGGAGGATGACTTCAGGCCAGCAGTTCAAGACTAGCCTGGGCAAAATAGCAAGATCCCTCTCAACAAAAAATAAAAATAAAAAATAAAGTAATGCTGTTTTAGCTTCATTTTTTTCCTTTATTTTGTAAAATAATGTGAAAATCAGTGGGTTAATATGATAGAACATTTTCTCATTCGGACTGTATTTTCAAGTGACTAAGAAAAAGAAGAGACATAAAAACAAAAGAAAGGCCGGGTGCAGTGGCTCAAGCCTGTAATCCCAGCACTTTGGGAGGCTGAGATGGGCAGATCACGAGGTCGGGAGATCGAGACCATCCTGGCTAACACAGTGAAACCCCGTCTCTACAAAAAAAAAAAAAAAAAATGCAAAAAACTAGCCGGGCGAGGTGGCGGGCACCTGTAGTCCCAGCTACTTGGGAGGCTGAGGCAGGAGAATGGCGTAAACCCGGGAGGCGGAGCTTGCAGTGAGCTGAGATCTGGCCACTGCACTCCAGCCTGGGCGACAGAGACTCCGTCTCAACAAAAAAAAAAAAAAAAGAAAAGAAAATTTGAAATTAGACATTGGTGAAATAAAACATCTGTGACTTACTTTTAATGTAATCAATAACCCATAATTTAAAAATCTCATTCCTTTGAATACTTTTTTCTGGTTCAAACATATTCTTTCTTCTCAAATTTAATGTAGGATTGGAGTGGACTTTGAGTTGAAGAAATATACCCACATTAAGCAGGATCATACCCTCCTTGATGACTCTCTTATTGCTAAGGTTTTGTGAAGCACTGCTAAAAACACAACTTTGTACGAACCCTTCTTAGACAGAAGCTTAAATGAATGTTGATATTAACCTGTTGGGCCAAATTCCTCTTAGCTACTTCAACTTCCTTGTGAAGCTCTCGCCTTCTCTCAGATAATGTAGAATCATCTTTAGGGATAGCTTCAATCTGGAAATCAAAATTTAAAAACACACATTTATGTAAGAAATAAATCTTCGGGAGCCTGAGGCAGAGAATTGCTTGAGCCTGGGAGGTGGAGGTTGCAGTGAGCCGAGATCGTGCCACTGTACTCCAGCCTGGGCGACAGTGCGTGACTCTGTCTAAAAATAAATCTTCACTGCCATGTAGTCAACTTCATCACACACTTTTTGAAAATGCTGGGCGAATCATGAGTCTCAATCTTACAGGAACTTCCCTTTATGCCAAATATTCTTTATAAGCCATGGCAAATTAAAATATAAAGACCTGCCAAAAATCGATAATTTGCCAGCTGCAAATGTTTTATTATTTAGAAATAAATCTTACTAATAGCCAACATTTATTGAACATAAACTAAGTGTCCAGCAAGGTTTTAAACGCCTATATATATGATCTTACTTCATCCTTATAATACCCCTCACAAGGTGGGGAATATTTTCTCCAATTGTACAGATGAGGAGAATGAGGCACAAACACATTTAAGTAACTTGCCACAGTGGTGCAGGTGCAAACCCAGGGAGGTAGACTTGGAACCCATGATCTGCCTACCTCATGACCCAGCACTTTGGAGACATGAATATAGTATGACTATTCAAATTATAGTTACTATGTTAGTACATTTATTAAATCTTACAGGATAAAGAAAAATATGTGATTTATTAATAATAGTGGGGATAGTTTGCTACTTATATGTAGTCATTTGATTAGTAGCTGGAAATTTCTTACACAAAAGAAAAGCCTCAACTTTTTGGTTGATACCTAAAATTTCACCATTACCTTTCTGTTATAACGGCTTGCACTTTTCTCCTGTGTTGACGTACTTTGGGGAGAAGCCAAATCTCACTCTTTAAGTCTCTGTTGCCCTATTAGGAATGAGCTTGTCAGATGCTTTGTGATGAAGACAAGAGTAGAGAGGAGGACACGTGGCAGCTGATGGGGAAAGGGTACCATTCAAGGCTACAGGGAGGGTCATCTTGGGGTGCTTACAGCCTACTTAGAGCAAGTTTAGAATTGGCTATTTACACTGAAGGCACATGACTCCAATCTGATGTGGTTCAGTTCCTACTGTGACAGCACACACTTGTAGGCCCTAAGGTTGAATACTGGCCAAAATTTGACCCAAGAAAGGAATATCACACTGTCTAGTGATTTGAAGGTTACTTAACAGGATCTTTCTGAGGATCATGCTGCTATGTTAGAGTCACTAAAGTGTGTCTTTGGATGCCCCATCATCCATGAACCAGGGTATCTTCAGTAGCACCTTCTGTACCCTCAGTTGTCCATGGGGTCTCCTACCCTGGAGCACTAGCTCTTGAGATACACACACTGGACTTAGGAAATGAGACATGGTCTTGTGAAACATGTCTAACAATATACAGAATTTTGTGGGCTTAGCAAAGATAAAATTGCTATAGCAGATCAGAAAAGGGAGAACTCAGTATAGAATTGAATAATCGGGAAAGCCTTCCTGGAAGAGGTGAGTATTCATCAAGGAAGAGTTGATTTCTCCTTTAGGAAAGTCGAGTTAAGTCCTCCTGGATAGAGGAACTCCAGCAAACATCCTGGGTCCCTGTCTGATTCTCTGCTACAGGTGTGCCTGGAGTGGGCTGTCCTCATGCTCAGCTCCCAGCTGTAGGCAGATCTAAACGTGAATGATAACAGGGACCAGGAACCCTTATAAGGTTTTGACAGAAAATATGATGAGAGCACACTCACTAGCTTCTACATCAACTAAAGGCCCTTGACGGATTTTTCCGGCTTGAGGTCTCAGACACTTTGGTTATTTCCAATATTTTGAAACACAAACAATACTGCAATAAAATGTATTCATTGTTGAACTCGCAACTGCTTCTTTGATACCATTTTCAGTTCTCCATAAAGCCGAGCCCTCTAGTTTCAGGCAGGAATTAGGTAGGCTTGGCTTGTGGAAGAGGTGACATGATAAGCCATTGGTAGCAGAGCATCCTGCTACCCTCCACCTTGATCTTAGCAACTGTGTTAATCAGGGTTCTTTATATCTCCTGACATATATCTATATCTATCAATCTATCTACTTTGTATCTCTCTCTCTCTCTCTCTCTCTCTGTGTGTGTGTGTGTGTGTGTGTGTGTCTGTGTGTATATGGAGTGGAGTTTATTAAGTATTAACTCACAGGATCACAGGGTCCCACAATAGGCCATCTGCAAGCTGAGGAGGAAGGAAAGCCAGTCTGAGTCCCAAAACTGAAGAAACTTGGAGTCTGATGTTCAAGGGCAGGAAGGGTCCAGCACAAGACAAAGAGGTAGGCTGGGAGGCTAGGTCAGTCTCTGTTCACATTTTTCTGCCTGCTTATATTCTGGCCACACCGACAGCTGATTAGATTGTGCCCACCCAGCTTAAGGGTGGATCAGCCTTTCCCAGCCCACTGACTCAAATATTAATCTCCTTTGGCAACACCCTCATATACACACCCAGGATCAAATCTTTGTATCCTTCAGTCCAGTCAAATTGACATTTAGTATTAACCATGACAGCAACAGAATGACATTTTTTTCAGAGTTGCAATGTATCCAGGAGTACTCAGACTTCTTTGCAGCTGGGCGTGCCCATATGGGCTAAGACAAGCCAATGAAATGTAAGCGGAAGTCTGTGAGGAGGGGTCCTGGGAAAGGGCTGTTTTCCTGTTAAAAGGAACAGCCAAGCCAGCAATCATGCATGTCTTTTGCTCTTTGTCCTTTCTCCTCCTTGTGTGAGTTTATGCTTAAAGGTGGAATAGCCATTATCTGACAAACAATGTACACACAGAGGTTGACTGAAAGGAGAGCTAAAAGGATCCTAGACTTTTCATTATGTGAAATAACCTGTTGTGCCTTCTTGTGTTCTTTTTATTAAGTGAGTAAAACAACTCCCTATTTAGCAAAATCATTACAGTTGAGTTTCTGTTACTTGTTGAGGCCAAATTGCAAACCTAACCTAATAGGTGTTTCTTTTGAAAGGAAACCTTCCTAAGGTAATCTGGAAAACAGGTTGGAGTTAGACTGAAGTCTCCAATAATGTGGGAAGAAAATAACTATCAAGTGTCAAAGTTCTAATTACATGGCCTGGAGTTACTTGAGATATTTACCATTTCTTTTGAGCCCCAAATTGCATATATCAAGTTTTGTAAGTTTATGTTCGTTCTTTTAGTTTTTATAGTGTAGCATTTCACACTTAAAAATGTATTTATTGTTACCAAACAACAGAAATGTGTAAAGTAAAAAAAAAAAAAAAAAAAAAAAAAGAAACTACTTCCTACCTCTGCTACTTCAAGTACTACTTCCCCAGGAGTCGTTATTAATAGTTTTGGTGTCTGTTCTTCCAGGCATTTTCAATGCATGAATAATCATCGGTAACTTTCATCAAAGTTAAGAAATTAGACATTATTTGTTGTTGTAAATATCCCAATTATTTGATATCAGTGAACCTCAGTTTAACACTTTGATATTTTTCTAAAGCATTCCAACCTTTCGTGAGGCTTGTACCTTGAGTTTCTGGGAGAGTCTCTATGTACAAGTCAAATGCCATAGGAGAATCAAACAGCTGTCTCTGGGGGGAAATACATTCTGAAGAATATCCAGAGCTCTTCATGTTCACCTTTTATCTCTTTTAGTTTTGGATTGCATGCAAGTCTGAAAAAATGTTCACTTGGGCTGGGAGTGCCGGGCCTGGCCCACTCCTGTTTTCAAGTACTGTCAGCTGTGGGCAGTGGCTGGGCTAATTATAAATCACAGGGTCAAAGAGGAAGTTCGTCTCTCACTGAAACTGTACTAGAACAAAAACAGATTTTCCTTAAAATCAACAAAGGAAAAGGATTTTAATACATTTTAATTTCTCTTAGTTTTATATTCTATGGGTGCTATTTTGTGGACTTCATAGCTAGTAATGTCATAATATAAATAGCTTTTATAATATTTGTTAAAATCTGAACAACTTGTGTGCATTCCACTGCAAACTCCTCTTTGGTCAAAGGCCATGCCTTACATATTTTGTGTCCAGTCAGATCAAACTACAGTGACAAGCCTCACCATCACAGACAGCTTCCAAATAGATTTATAGCATCCCATGCTTAAATATAAGCAGATAGCCAAGAATTACCATATATTGGAGGAAAGTTTCTAATAACAAAAAGACAAAAACAAACAAAAAAAGAAAAATACAGAAAAAACATGAAGAAAAGTCTTATTGAGGACAAGTATAACAAAAAAGAAACTATCATTAATAGCCTCAATGAGATAAGAGATTAAAGACACTATGAAAAAGCAACATTCAGAGAACAAAGAGACCACAGGGAAATATAAAATATGATAGCATAATGGAAGAATAGAAGGGTTGAAAGGAAAACCTGAGGAAATTTCTCTTTTAGCAAGTCAAATGACAAAAAAGAATGGAAAATAAAAGAAAAAAGACAAGAAAAATTAGAGGACTGTTTTAGAAGGTCCAACATCTGTGTAAAAGGAATCCAAGACAGAACAGAGAAAATCAAATGGACAAAATTAAATAATTATAGACAAAGTATCAGAACTTTGGAAGGACATACATTTCCATTGAAAGAGAACCCGCTGAGTGCCCCACACAATGGATACAATGGGAACATCATTGTAAAATGTAAAACTTCTGGAGGCAAATAAGTGATCCTACAAATTCCCAGCATGGAAAAAAATGGTTTCAAATAAAGGATCAGTAATTAGAATGACATGAAGAAGACAGTTAATGAATGCCTTCTTCCTGAGGGAAAATGATTTGCAACCTAAAATTCCATATCCAATTAAAGTATTAATTGTCTGTGGCTAGTGTGAGGGTAAAATATTTTTTTAGCATGCAAGGTCTTCTGACATACACTTTCCAACACACAAAGTCTTAAACAATTACTTTTTCACTAGCATTTTTCTCATGAAGCTACTGGAAGGCATGTCTCCTCCTCCAAAAGGGGGTAAGCTAAGAGAATAAAATAGATGAGACCCATGAAATAGAGTCCGAAGAGAGGTGAAGGACATCACCAAGATGACGGCATAAGGCTCCTATGATGAGAGCAGTGCAGCAAGCACATAGAGACATGGGACTACTTTGGAACAAGTCAGAAGGCTGAGAAAGAAAAAGGCAGCCCCTGATATCCAGGAACAGAACTGGTACTCATACACAGGCCTTGATATTCTCCGGTTGAACATAAACAATTGCCGAGAACATAAACTTCAACAAAGCCACTCTGTAATCATGATGGATCAAGACAAAAACAAGGCCACTCCATAAGTGTATTTGAACACAGACAAAAACATGAACATGATCCAAGCCACAAAACACCATACATTCTCCATGTACAGCTTTGTTTAACAATCATAGCTTTAGCCTCCATCTAATCTTTTCTTTTTCTAAGTAAAATTGAAGATACTTGACCACAGAATTACTCTCATTTCCTGAGAACATCCAAATTCAGGGCAAAGTCCCATTTCTTTAAACCATTCCTCAAGTCACATGACACAAATCCTGTATGTCCTTTCTAATACCCTCTATTGAGACTCCCTACAATTCTCCATGGTGTGTGTTTTCCCTTGCTGCAATGTGTAATAAACTCAGCTCATTCAACTACTGGTATATTCCTGTTAGTCTTTGGCTAGAGGTCATTGATGAGGCTTAGCAGAGACTTCTTCAAGAAGAGTAAATGAATAGGCCATCAAATGTGTTTTAACATACTGAGAGGAAATTTATATAATTGGAGAAGAATTTGGGATTGAACTAATAAGCACACCAAAAACTATAAAAGTGTAAAAACAGGATGTTTATAAATTCCTGGGAACAAAAAATTTTTTAAGGAAGGGTAATCATATAATATCACATGGCTCAGGCAGGAATAGCCTTTATATATTCATAATAATGTGAATACCAAATTCTGAACTAATCAAAATTATATGAGAATACTGTGTATACAGAGGAACAAGAAATGTATGTGTGGTGAACAGGGGTCTAAAGAGGGCTGAATCCTCATCTTTTATAGTGATAAATACAAAGATCAAGTCTATAAGTGAAAACTCAAGTAGCAGCATCATAAGCATGTTACTTGGGGTATGAAGATATACCAGAAGAATTGGCTGAAGAAACTGCACTTGATTAGGAAGATGACTTGATTAGGAATGGGAAATACATGGACAATCTTTCTTTTTATGCCTGGGGCAGACATCACCAATCAACTACAGAGCTCCTATCTAACACGTCAGCACTGGGCCTCAGAATCCTTTGCAATATTGGGCTGGGCACAGTGGCCCACGCCTGTAATCCCAGCACTTTGGGAGGCCAAGGCGGGTGGATCACCTGAGGTCAGGAGTTCGAGACTAGCCTGGCCAACATGGTAACACCCCATCTCTACTAAAAATATAAAAACTAGCCAGGCGTGGTGGTAGGTACATGTAATCCTAGCTACTCGGGAGGCTGAGGCAGGAGAATTGCTTGAACCCAGGAGACAGAAGTTGCAGTGAACTGAGATGGTGCCACTGTACTTCAGCCTTGGCGACAGAGTGAGACTCTGTTTCAAAAAAAAAACAAAAAGAATCCTTTGCAATATCATCACTATAGGGAGCTACCCCCAAATGGAGGGAGCTGGCATTTGAGATGAAACTTATTTGCTTTTATAGTATGATCTTTAAGATTCCTCTTGGTTCCTTCATTCTGTGATTATGTGAATTAAGGATCCATTGAATGTCTTAAGCAGATGAGTGACACATGAATGTGCCACTTAAGAATATAAATTTGTTAGCAAAATGGAAGAAAAATTGGACATGAAAGGAGCTGGACCTAAGGAAACAGCTGGTGTACAGGTGCAGTCATTCAGGTAATGTAGAGTGGGTACTGAGAGGCATTTCCAGGGTTCATCAGTAGGGTCTGATGATGATGCCATCTTCTCCATAGGAATCAAATAGCCATATTCACAGTCTCATCCTGACTATCATTTACTTTAGCCTTTCAAAGAGTTCATATGTATAAAGGAAGGATGGCAATATTTACTGAGTATCTTCTCTGTACCACACATTTTCCCATTTGTAATCACTCATTTTTTGCAATAATCCCAGTTCAAAGGTTTGGAAACAACATAGGAAGGAATTCAATGGATCTAGAATCTGAACTTGACTCTGCCTGACTCAAAGGTGAAGCTCTCCTCAGTACAGCATGTTGTTATCATTGCCTTGAACACTGAAATGAGTCATGAAGAGAGAAAAATGCAGAACCACTTTTAAATCAGAGCAAAGGGAGATGGAATTGCTAGAAAACTACAATTAAAGAAAAATGATAGTATATAGAAAGTGTTGTAATCACTTGGTAAGATGACTTTGTCATTGTCACCATTTTGGACATGATCTTATGTTTAGAAAGCGAATAACTTTACAGACTCACGATATTCTAACCCCTACAATATGATGGTGAGTGTCAGAGCAAAATCCCAGGAATCATGGTTTTATTTATTTTCAATGCCAAGTGGAAGTCAATCAGAGCCGTGTTTAAATGCAGAGGTACACTGTAATGTGTGAGATTACATGAGAGTATGATGCTTTTGCTTAAGGAATTCCAGTTTGTCATGCCAATGCACATAGTCATTAAAAGCTCTGATGGTTTTGCCTAATCCCAGCAAAGTCTCTCTGCCGATAGCAGGCAAATCTTCCACATGCCCAGGCCTAGACTTGGCAAATGTCTCAGGGAGGCAAAAGGCCACCTGTTTCTGCTCACCAGGAAGTGATGATGACTTTGTGGAATTTACTTCCTATTTGCATATGTCTCTTAAAAATATATGATTTTTAGTTTATTGATTTTTTTCTGGCTGTCAGCAGAGACCACGGTCCGTCACAACATTTTCTATTTTAACTAGAAGTGGAACTAGTAGGATTACATTGTGTATTATGTTTATATGTCCCTTCTATGGTACTTAATCTAGATTTTCTGGCAGAAGTGAACCTAAGTCTGTTTTGTGTGTATAGTCTTTTAGAACCAATCTTGTGATTTTTACCAATGTATAACCCTTTTTGAGCTAAGAACTATTAATTTATGAGACAAATTATTTCTTCTATTTAGGTTACCTTACTCTTCAATATGAAGAAGAATGCTTTGATGGCTCAGCATTAGAAACATATTGAATGGATTAACTTTACTTACTACCATAACTACCAAAATTGTTATTAAAGGCAATTGTACATTTTATCCCATTGTTTAAAGAAATCTTACTGAACAGTTATTTGATCAATAAACAGGAATTGTTTTATTAGTACAAGCAACACTTGCTGGTTTTAAGAGCCTCCTACTCATCACATTGAAGTTTACATTAGTACTTTGAATGGACATTATACCTGCTGTCTACTATAAATCTTACTATGACTGAGGTGGGGTGGCCACAGGGTCTGTGTTTGCCCAAAGTTCCAATTTAACATCCTAACATGCTATGCTTTGGGCTAAGATGGAGTAGCTCGTAGTAAACCAATGCTTCCAACAAGAATAACTTGGGAAGTTGGAATAAAAATATGTTTGAGGGCATGAGAGTTGCAAAGGTAAGCCAGAGTTAAAATCATCAAAGGTATTAGTGCTGTCTTGGAAGGAGTAAAAATATAAATAATTTATATTGGACTCTAGTAAGTCAAAGATGACTGTTGTAATCTTCAGGGTAACCACCCGAAGAATAGAAACATAATGTAAAACTAACAGATGCATATCTAAAACAAAGATAGCAGAACAATATGAAATGTTGATTAATCCCAAGGAAGGAAATATGGGAGAGAAAATGGAACATAAAGCAGATGGGACACAGAGAAAGCAAAAGTAATATCACAGAATAAGGTCAAATATATCCACAATTACATTAAATATTAATTTTTAGACTAAATACAAGAATTAAAAGGCAGAATTTATCAGACTAGATTTTGAAAAGTATGTGCTGTGTATATGAGACACACCAAAATAAGGATACAGAGTGACAGTAAATAGGGCTGGGCGCAGTGGCTCGCACTTGTAATCCCAGCACTTTGGGGAGGCAAAGGCAGATAGATCACTTGAGGTCAGGAGTTTGAGACCTGCCTGGCCAACATAGTGAAAGCCCGTCTCTACTAAAAATACAAAAATTAGCCGGGTATGGTGGCACATGCCTGTAATCCCAGCTTCCTGGGAGGCTGAGGTATGAGAATTGCTTAAACCCGGGAGGTGGAGGTTGCAGTGAGCTGAGACGGTGCCTGCACTCCAGCCTGGGCAGCAAAGCAAGACTGTCTCCAAAAAGGAAAAACAAAATGAAAGTAAATAATAGCATGCAGACTCTAACAGGCCAAAAGATAGTGTAACTGATATTATTATACTAAGATCAGACAAAATAATCTTTTAAGGCAAAAGGTGCTACTACAGTTAAAGAGATTTCAGAGTGATACAAATAAATCTACCTGTTGGAACTGCAATAAAATGATTAAATAAGAAGTGTTTATATCATAAATATACTATGTATAACAGTTACATAAAATAATATTTATAAAAACACATATATAGTAGAACATACATGTTTTATTTGTTTTGCAAAAGACTATAAAAGTACATTTTGCCTCACTGATACAGAAAACTTCCTTTTTTTGTTTGAGATGGAGTCTGGCTCTGTCATCCAGGCTGCAGTGCAGTGGTGCACTCTCAGCTCACTGCAACCTCCGCCTCCCGGGTTCAAGTGATTTTCCCGCCTCGGCCTCCCAAGTAGCTAGGATCATGGGCGTGTACCACCACACCCAGCCAATTTTTGTATTTTTAGTAGAGACAGGGTTTCACCATGTTGGCCAGGCTGGTCTTGAACTCCTGACCTCAGTGATCCGCCCACCTCAGCCTCCCAAAGTGCTGAGATTACAGGCAGCAGCCACCGCCCCCGGCCAGAAAACTTCTGGAAGATTTTAAGTGCCATCTGACAGCAAGACCAAGTCCAAGTCCTAGCTGTTTGTAACTCTTATAACCCTAACCAATTGTTTCACACATGTTCCTTAAGGTTGGTCTTTCAGTTAGGACAGGCTAAGTTATGCCACAGAAATAACCCCCAAATATCATGGCTTCGAACTACCAAAGCTATTTCCTACAAAGCCTGTGGGCAATCAAGAGGACTCTGAGACCACTGTTGGCTCAGCATTCCCGGCTGCTCCCATTTTACAGCACCTGCACGGCGTCATGCACTTCCACAATTACCACAGGAGAGGGAAAAACAGCTAGAGGGTCTCACATTGGCAACTAGATGTAATAGGCTGGAAGTGATATGTGTCACTTTTGTCTACAGTCCTCTGGCCAGAATGAGTTATATGACCCTGCTCAACCGCAAAGGGTGCAAGGAAGTATAAACTTTCTATGTGCCCAGGAGGAGAGGAGAACTAGGCATAGGTTAGGATCAGAGGTGTCTACCACAGCTGGAAACTCCTGTTCACATTTCTGAGGTCATGACCCTCCATAAGTTTCTGGAGCAATGATAGTCCTGAAGAGAATCAGAAAGGTTTCTATATACCTAGCTGCTTCATCTCAGAGGCTGACCCCTTTTTCACTCAAGGAAGGCTCTAGCACAAGGCTGCAGCCCTCTCAAGCATCCTCTGCCCTTTCAGTGGTGCTTGGTCATTTACCACAGGGAGTGCCCTCTGAGACAGGAGAGAACCAGGGGCAACAGGACCCCTCACTTGGGAACACAGAGGCAGGTAACAGTTGTCTTGAGCATCTTCTGACTGGAATACCTCCGACCCTGCACAGAAATAGCCAGGAGCCTGGCACTGGGTTCTGGATTGCCCTTGGCTAGTTGGAAGTGCAGGCTGCTGATCATCTATATCCACATAAATCGACCTAGTCCTTCACTGTTATAGTCTGCCATAACACCATGCTGGATCTGACACTTTCAAATGGTGAAAATAATGATCCACTTGGCCCCACTCTGCAGTGAACCCTCTAGCTCTTCTAGAACTGGATGACCCAGTCACTTCCGCAGGTCAGGCTGATGGACAACTGATCCAAACAAGACATTTCCCTAATCTTGGGTTAGCAAAATGAGATTACAAAACATTATAGGACTATAGATTTCATAATAGGCTTGATGCATTTGAAAATTACCTTTTCTCTGTTACTTGTATTTTCTTCTTCTCTATTGGCAGCAAAAACAGCTTCCTAAAATATTTTTACTTCAAAAGTTAGCACCGAGCTTAAAAATCAGATGATAGTTTACAGCCCTCACCTCTAATAGAAGCCTTTGATGCATTGCTTGAGTTTGCGTAAGTGCATCCCAGGACACTTTCAAGAGCAGTTCCATCTTTCTTAAATTGCGAAAATCCCGTTCTTTCTCTCTTTGCTTACGAGAAAGTTCATCATGGTAGTTCTGCTTGTCAATGAGACTGTTGCGTAAATTCAGATCCAATATCCCTCTGTTCCAGGTAAAGGAAGATGAAAGTGATTTGTTATCAGCTGTCCTAAATGTGTTTCAAAACTTATCAAGACAGCATGTTGAATATTGGCTCCCAATCTCTTCTGGCAAAGACCTAAAAACAGAACTACCATTCGACCCAGCAATCCTATTACTGGGTATATACTCAAAGGAATATAAACTGTTCTATCATAAAGACACATGCACACATTTGCTCATCACAGTGCTATTCACAATAGCAAAGACATAGAACCAACCTAAATGTCCATCAATGGTAGACTAGTTAAAGAAAATGTGGTACATATGTCACGGAGTATTATGCAGCCATAAAAAAGAATGAGATCATATCCTTTGCAGGAATGTAGATTGAGTTGGAGGTCATTATCCTTAGCAAACCAGTGCAGGGACAGAAAACCAAATATTACAGGTTCTCACTTATAAGTGGGAGCAAAATGATGAGGATACATGGACACATAAGAGGAACAACACACACTGGAGCCTTTCGAAGGGTGGAGGGTGTGAGGAGGGAGGGAGAGAATCAGGAAAAATAGCTAATAGGTACTAGGCTTAATACCTGGATGACAAAATAATCTGTACAACAACCCATGACACAAGTTTACCTATAACAAACCTGTATGTGTAACCTTGAATTTAAAATAAAAGTTTAATAAAAGACAGCATGCTCGGTATATACATACACAGCTATTCTCCTATTGGAATCATAAATTGTAAATAATGCCAAAGGCAACTAGGTTTGTGAGTTGGTATCATTTAGAACTGCAGTCTTATAACCCTCACCCCCCAAAAAATAACAGATTAGCAGATAGAAGCCTCCAGTTTCCTTGAAATTCTACTTAAAAGCAGGACATAGGCTGGGCGAGGTGGCTCACGTCTGTAATCCCAGCACTCTGGGAGGCCAAAGCGGGAAATCATGAGGTCAAGAGATCGAGACCACCTGGCCAACATGGTGAAACCCTGTCTCTACTAAAAAAAAAAAAAAAAAAAAAAAAAATTAGCCAGGCATGGTGGTGCGCACCTGTAGTCCCAACTACTTGGGAGGCTGAGGCAGGAGAATCACTTGAACCCAGGAGGTGGAGCTTTCAGTGAGCTGAGATTGCACCACTGCATTCCAGCCTGGGCAAGACTCCATCTCAAAAAAAAAAAAAAAAAAAAAAAAAGCAGGACATAAAACTCTCCTAGGGAATTACACCATGAAATTACTTCTATTAGAAAAAAGTCAAGATGGCCTAAGAAATGTCATTCATTTGTTGGCAAAATCCCTGAAGTAAACATAACATACTCCAGTCATATAATTTTCCAAAGGCACATTCAGAAACTTACAACATATAGCAGATTTTGTCCTGAAAATTTGGTAACAGAAAATTGAGAAAATGTATGAGTAAAGTATCAAAAAATACTTCAAAGTGCTTTATCTGATAATATATTAATGGTAAAAGTTGACTTAAAATTATTTAAAAATATTAATGACTCAACACCAAAGTAAGATTATGTTTTGAATTCTCAAGTATAAATTGAAGAAAAATTTAAATGACAGAACATAACGTACATAAATATAACTAACCTTTCAGTTAATGAAGTTGCTTCATTCTCTCTGGCTAATTCCAATAGCTTGACCAATTGGTTATGTTCTCGTTCTTTGATTTCAAGTAAGGCTCGTTTGCCTTCAACTTCCTTTATTACATTTTCCTTCTCTTCCACTATAGCACTAACCTTGTTTTCAACTTTCTTTAGGGAGTCATTTAGGTTTTTGACTTCTTGTTCCAAGAGAATTTTTTTCTTTTCCATTTCTCTGTAGGGGATACACACACATTTGCCTTATTTTGAGGCCATGCTGGCCTTACCTATTCTTGCTTTCTAACCAGGCAGCAGAAGAGATAATCATAAATTTAATGATCTCAGCAGTGGGTAAACACCACAGATGGGTGGGACTTGGAGGGTATCTCCACTGAGTTCCACGGAAGGCAGGAATTTGCCCAGCCTCCCTACTTTCTCTGCAGATCCCAATTTGCTACCATCTCCTGTGATTCAGCCCCCATCCTGACCAGCCTCCTGGAATTGATCTGAGTTTCTCAACTTTGGTGTTGGTGAGCTTAGTTTTTAGAACAGTTACTAGTGCCTGCCTAATTTTTCCCTTTCCTCTTAAGATTAGTCACCAGAGTAGTCATATTGTTTTTCCAGAATTTTTGTATCTTCACTTAAAATCTTTTATCTTTTTTGGTTCCTCTAAACACTGAGAATTTCCTCAATGACCTCTGCCTCCAAATCTACTCTGAACATCTGAGGGGTGTTACACACATGAATGGGTGGCAAAGTTGGGAGTTACTATTATTTGGTCTTTGGGCTGCTGCCTGGCTGATATACTTCTAGACCATGAAATTCTAACCAGTTCACATAATCTATCCCATGTACAGCCCTGTTAAAGTCAATTGAATTCCTCCATAAAAATATGATTTATAAATTGGCAACAGAATCTTGACCCATAATTAAGCCATAAATATTATGAATGATAGTAATTTGGTACATTACTTTCTTTTAAAGAACTTGATATAAACAACCTAGACAACCTAGACAAAAGTAGACAATTCTAAAATTATCATAGTAATTTAACATGTCAGTGGTTAGTACTCTCGTTTCAGTGTGCACACATAACTTGGACTGGGAGGGATTCAAAGTAAAAATATTGAATCATACACTTTTTTGCGTGTTATTTTTTCTATCTCTTTTCCAATTTGTACTGGAATGGTTTGATGGTGGGCCACTTCATCCTAGCAAAGAAATGAAATCATGTTAAATTATGTGGTTTTCGACTAGAAGCAATTAAGACAAGAAAATTAAATATGAGGGAGAAAGGAACTACGATATGTAGATACTTACCATCTGCCCTGTGTGCTTGAATTATCCCATTTAATACTCACAATGACCTTGTGAGATAGCTGTATTTGTTATCATTTTGAAGAGGAGGTAACTGAGTGTAGCAAATACTGTTGGTCTTCTGCCCAGATTCCCTTTATGGAGGTACAGATGGTCCTCTACATACAATACAGTTACATCCCAATAAACCCATTGTAAGTTGAAACTATCTTAAGTTGAAAATGTATTTAATACACCTAACCTACTGAAATCATAGCTTAGCCTAGCCTACATTCTCAGGACACTTTTATTAGTCTATAATCCACCTAATACAAAGCTTATTATATAATAAAGTGTTGAGTGCCACACAGTAAATACATGTAACTTATTGAATACTGTACAATAAATGTATTTTATTCAATGCTGAAAGTGAAAAATGGAATGGTTGCACGGCTACTTGAAGCATGGTTTCTACTAAATGCATACTGCTTTCACACTACTGTAAAGTAGAAAAATCATAAGCTGAACCATCATTAAGCCAGGGCCCATCTGCCCACCCACCCCTCAGATGCTGCAAGGGTGACTGCTAATGGTTCATGCTTAATTTCCTCTCCATCAGATTGTCACTGGCTGAGCAGAGCTGCCTTGTGAAGGAATGGGAGCCAGGGGGTGGAGGGAGGAGGGGAGCAAGCTGCAACCAATGACTAACCGATGTGGTGATCTAATAGACACCCCCCACCACCACCTCTGGGTGCAACAGCCTCCACGATGTAACTTATGACTCCGTGAGTTCTCCATAGGATCAGGCTGAGACTAGAGTTCTCCTGAAGCAGCTGTATTCTGGCCCATCTTCTTCCCCAGCTCTATCCTGCTTCCCTCCATCTCCTATAGGATTCTCCTTAGAGCTCTCCTTCCATTAGTAGTTGTCTTAGGCTCTGTTTCTGGGGAGCCCTGCCTAAGACTCATGCTACAAGAACTTAAATAAGTTTCCCGAAGTCACACAGCTAGTAAGTGGCAAGGCCAAGCTCAGAAGCTAAGTTTGTCAAATACCACACCTCCCACTATGCTCTGTGGATTCACGGGAGGTTCAGTTGAAGTCTCAAGAGTCTTATGTACACAGCAAGGGCTATAGACAAGCGCCTTCCTGCCCAAGGATGTCATTGAACTTTGGAGCCAGGGGTAACACACATGCAGGGAGGTTGAATCCGTCACTGCAGTATGGTGGGTGAGACATTTCTCTGTGGGATCTTGCTCAGTCCTGGGGCAGATCACATTTTGTGGGGCTGAAACTTGTACCATCTGGAGGGCCCTCATTAAGAAAAAGAGTAAAAATTACAAATGCTAACTTAGATACAGCATCTCGGAAGAGGTTCATGCAAGTGAGGGGCCTGAACTTAAGCTTCACTGGGTTCCTGTTAAATCCATCTCTGCTAGGGTCCTGTGCTCTGGACAGCAGCTGGGCACATCTTGGCTGACTGCTCTAGGACTGTTATAGAAAAATAGGTCAAAGTGTATCACCATTATCCCCTAGGCCAATGAGTTTCAGATGTTGTTTTTAAAACAGCCCTAGGTTAAACTGTTTTGAGAGTTATTTATATGTCTTTCAAAGTAAAATGAATTTTAATTCATTATCTCCTAAAACATAAATACAGGCCTCTCATCCCTTTTATAGTGAGAGGAAGTGGAATGCAATCAAACAGACAAGGATAAGGTAATACAAATATATGTGAGAGGTTAGGACATTTGGTTGTTTTGTGTGTGTGTGTGTGTGTGTGTGTGTGTGTGTATGTACGTGTTTTTGCTGTTGTTGTTTTTGAGACAGAGTCTCACTCTATCACCTAGGCTGGAGTGCAGTGGTGCGATCTCAGCTCACTGCAATCTCCACCTCCCGGGTTCAAGCAATTCTCCTGCCTCAGCCTCCCGAGTAGCTAGGATTACAGGCATCCACCATCACACACCCGGCTAATTTTTGTATTTTTAGTAGAGACGAGGTTTCACCATGTTCGCCAGGCTGGTCTCAAACTCCTTCCCTCAGGTAATCCACCCGCCTTGGCCTCACAAAGTGCTGGGATTATAGGTGTGAGCCACTGCACCTGGCCATGGTTGTTCTTCAAGGAAACAATTGTTTGTGACACTCGTTTCTAATGTCCAAAAATGTTTGGTGAGGTCAGGAGAGACCTTTTCACAGGGTGACACTCCAAACGAGAGTGATACTCCCAAACACCCTAAGGTCTTTTGTGAATTCCCAGAGCCTAGATTTAGTTTGATAGGAACAATCGCAATACAGACATTTCAGTTTGTGAGACACTACCCCTCTTTATCCAACCTGCTGGTTACTCTTGATACCCACACACTTTTATATCCATGCAAGGCACAATGTTTAAGTATCAACGGCAAGTAGCACACCTTTAAGACGACCTGATGTTCTAACAATTCTTCTAGTTCCTTCTGCTCCTTTAGTAACTGCTTTTGTTTAGATGCCAAATCTTCTCGTAAATTTTTAATTTCTAATTTCTTCTGCATTATTTCTTTACGTAATTCTTCAGTGCTTTCTCTCAATATTTTCATCTTCTTCTCCATTTCCTTTAAAAGTCATGAGATGATTAGGTTATATAGTCTGAACAAACATTTATCTACCTAAAAACTGAATTAAAACTAATTTCACTCACCATTTTGATTATATTTGTTTTGAGGTTCATGAATGATTTCTCACAAAGTTAAATGATTTCTCACAAAGCTAAATGCAACTTATGATTGCCAACATCTTTAACAAAGGCATGATAATGATACTGCATATATAATTAAACACGTTAGATTTGAATTCTTTTTTTATTAGTGCTCTTTTCTATCCTCCTACTTTAAAAACGCTTCATTTTACATGTTAATTTTTATTTCATATCAAGAAGCGTGAAAAAAAAGGTACAGTCTGTTTTCTAGTAGCTTTGTGATCTGACAAAAATCAGATGCAAATAATCTTTGAATATCTGACTTATGGTTAACCTGAGTCACATGGGAATTAAAGATAAAGGTGCTCATATTTGGATACCCAACACTTTGCACTCCTTAATCCCCCACTTTCTTATTGATATTACTTCTCTAGCTCATGCACATTATCCCCAAATACCATCTACCCTAGAATCATCGAAGATCTTTGTCTCATGTCTGATTACCCGTGGAGTGTTTGACTTATGGGAGAGAAGCCTTCTCACACTCAGAAGGTCTATAGTTACTGTTACTAATGACTCAGTGCTGAGCCTATTTAGCCTGCCCTGGGCTTTCTGTATAGCTTCCTCCTCCCACTGCTGCTGGGTGAGAGCATCATTGGTGATCCTAGGATCTGAATGAAATTTCAAAATGTTTTTCCCATAAAATCTCTGTTGTAAATGATGGTTTGGCATACTTATTTAGAATTAATAGTATTTTACTCTATGCTAAACAGGTTTTTTGTGAGCTGGCCTTGGAATTAAACCACCACCAACACACTTTTGGATTATCAGAAGGTGGAAGGAGTGCCAAGTATGGTGATCATTCTATTTACTTTCTATAATAGATTGTAAAAAGTGGCCACAAATTCCTCCTGTCTCCAGGGTATGCATGTCCCTTTGCATTGTCTTGATCATTCTTCCCATTAAGAGGTAGGGCCAACTTGATTCTAGACTTGGTCATGTTATAATACTTGCATTGGCCAATGGGACATCACGAAAAATGGTTTTAGCAGAGGCCCAAAAAGGTCTTACATATTGGAGTTTGCTCCTTCTTGAGGCTGGAAACCCTTCCATCATCATGTGACCAACTAGTGACATGTGACCTTAGACCAAGTAGCCTGCCAAATGGCTGGTATATGAATGGAGCTATCCTAGTTTACCCAGCCCCAATTTGGCCAGCTAAGACCAGAAGAATTCAGAACTGTGAAAAATACGAAATGGTTGTTGTTTTAAGCCACTAAGTTCTGGGATGGTTTGTTAGGCAGGAATAGACAAGTGATACATTTTCTTTGTAAAAATGTATTGTAATAACCTGAGATGTTCAGAGAGCTATGACCGTAATAGCTACAGCAAAATTATATTTTTAGTGTCAACCACAGAATCTTTTTTTCTTCTGGAAACAAAGCAGACATTGTCCAACTAAATACAGCCTAAATTAGATGCCAAGTTGCTAAGGTCTATAATAGGCATCACTTATATTTACTCCAGAAGTTATGTAGCTAGTCTTTTCAGCCTCATTCACAGTTAAGACTTTAGAATCTTTAAAATGTTTCAGGCTATGGTTGTTGTGATAAACATTAATATTTATAAAAAGGGATGATTGAATCCAGCTGTATTTAAGAAACTCTATATCATCTAAGACTTACTCCTGGCTTTGGTATCTTCTCAAATTCTTTTACTATGATGATTTTTTCTTCCTTTAAGCTGCAAAAAAAAAAAAAAAAAAAAAAAAATCAAGTTTGAAAAAGTACAAAGAAATAAGTTCTTTCTATAAAAAGTACAAAGAAATAAGTTCTTTCTGTAATAACAACTTTCTATCTTCTCATTCCAGAATGCCATTCCCATGCTTGTCTGCCAGGCAACCTGGTGTCCATTCTTTATGATGGTTTTCCTGAATCACAGGTGCACTGGGGTGCTTCCTCCTCCCCAGGACTCCCACAACTTTGTAAACACACACTCACTTAGAGGAATTACCTCAGCACATTATAAATGTTGGGGACCATGGGCCTACCCCTGGGACACAGGGTCTTTCCCAGCAGGCTCTGGGCTCTTTCTTCTTTATGTTACTTGGAATGGGCTAGTGCCTGCCTGATTCCTACTACAGCCTCCTAGTTGATCTCCTACTTTGCCTGCCTCCACCTTAGCCCATTAAAGTCAATTCTCCACCCACACCACAGTGATTTTTTAACATGTAAATAGATCACCTCGCTTCCCTGTTTGGTAAATTCCCATCACACCTGGACCAAAATTTGAACTCCTTTCCCACATCTACATGGCCCTGCCTCATCTGCCTCTCTAGTCTCACAGCCTGCCACTCTCTGGCACCAGTCACACTGGCTTTCTCGCCAAGCTTGTTTCTACCTCAGGGCCTTTGCCCTATCTGATCCCTCCAGCGGGTATGCTCTCACCACAGGTCTTTGCATAGCTCACTTCTTGCTTCATGCAGACCTGTACCGATATCACCTTCTCATAGAGGTGCCTGGCCATCTAAAACAGTACCAACAGTCCTCAAACTCTTTCCTCATTTTGCTTTACTTTTCTATATAGTATTCATCATGACCTGACATTGTGTTACACATTTCCCCACTAGAAAACCTAGCTCCCAATTTACCACTGCATCATCGTCTTAACAAGTGCTTGCATATAGTTGCCATCCAGTAAAAATTAATATGAATAAATGGAACAACTGAAATTAGTTTTGTTCCTATCTTCATTATTTAAAATAATGTATGTGCTGAATGAGATACGGGCATGCATATGCAAATAGATCGTCACTCAGAATGACCTGTTGCACCACATTCTTCTACATCGATTGCAGAAAACCCTCACAGAAATCACAGAAGGGAAGAGTCCATAGTTGTTCAAAGGTGTGAAGAAGGGTTATTTGAAGAGCTCAGTTTCAGTTTTGTGTGACAATTGCATTCCTGAGGTATAATAAATGCTAGAGCCAGAGGAAACTTCAGAGATCCAGATGTGATAGGGACATGGATACACAAAACACTAAATGAATATTTCAGGTGAAGGGCAGATTTAGACCAGGAGCCAAGTCTAAGTGGTTATTAGATATGGGTACTTGAGGACAACTATTTTTACTTTTGTTTCCACTACAAGCTATTAAAACTGTGACATGAACTCATAAGCAGTCCAGGTGGGCACACCTTGTCTACACTTCTATCCTGTCACTTCTATCCTGACCCATTGCCATGTGTTTGCTGCACCATTTTCCCTTCCTGGACACACAGGGTGACTATATTTCACAATCTCCCTTGCATTTGAATTGGGGCCATTGGACTAATTTGCCCAAGGAAGGTGAGTGGATGTAACAAATGTCTTCCCCAGCCATGTTGAACTTGGAAGGCACATGCTCCAGCTGGCAAAGCTTAGGATAGAGGTGGCTGCATGACTTGCACTGGACTGTGCTATGAGCCAGAAACAAAATTTCATTCAGTTCTTCCGTTGAGATTTTAAGATTTGTTCTTACTGCATAGCCTAGTTGCAGCCTAACTTCTCCTTTTCTTATTCCGTATACCGTTTCCACGGTGCCAGTTACAGTGATGAGTTAAACATCCTTATTTCCAGTTCGGAATTTCCATGGAGCTCCAAATTTTTATGTTCAGTTTCTTACTGGGCAATTCCAGTTGTGTATATCAAAGGCCCCTCAAATTAAAACTCATTATCTTCCCACCTGAAACCTACTGTTTTTCTATTCCTTCTTTTGGTAATGGCATTTCAATTCACTTGATTTTCAAAATTATAAATATGAGCATCATTCTTGAAACCTGTTTCTTGCTTCTTTCAAGATTTTGTCTTCATTTTTAAGTTTCAAGTTTTACTGTGATGCATTTGGAACATATTTCTTTGAGTTTACCCTGTTTGGGGCTCATTGAGCTTTTTGAATCTATGGGTTTTTCTTTCACCAAACTTGGGGAGTTTTCAGCCATTACTACTTCAAATTCTTTTCATAATCATACACCTTCTCTTTCTGCAACTCCAGTGACATGAATTAGATGTTTTGCTGTTGGCTCATGGATGCCTATAGATCTGTTGTTATTTTTGTTTGTTTGAGATGGAGTCTCGCTCTGTCACCCAGGCTGGAGTGCAGTGCAGTGGCATGATCTTGGCTCGCTGCAACCTCCACCCTCGTGGGTTCCAGCAATTCTCCTGCCTCAGCCTCCCAGGTAGCTGGGACTATAGGCGCGTGCCACCATGCCCAGCTAATATTTGTATTTTTAGTAAAGACAGGGTTTCTCCATGTTAGCTAGCCTCGTTTCGAACTCCTGACCTCAGGTGATCTGCCTGCCTCGGCCTCCCAAAGGGCTGAGATTACAGGCGTGAGCCACCGCACCCAGCCATGGATCTGTTCATTTTTATTCAATTTTTTTTTCTCTGTTCAGATCGGACAATTTTTATTTATCTTCAAATTTACTGACATCTGTGTGAGAGAAAGAGCACGAGAGCAAGCGAGCAAAAGGACTTTTTAATTCTCTTGAGAATCACAGCTCCAAAGGTTCCCTTTCCCCAGTATTTTGGCTCCTGTGGGCTCCCATCACATATGACTCTGCCACTGCTGCCTCAGTGTTGCCTGAAAGCTGAGGTATGAGAGAGTGGAGAGGAATTAAAAGCAAAACAGGGGTCTGGACTCTCTCTGAGCATCATGAGTTCCTTGCTTGTTCCTCGAGCAAGAATTAAAGGGCTCTTCCTGGAGCTCTCTCTCTCCAGATCAGTGTTCGTCTCTGGATTTCATGCAGGTTAGCATTCAGGTTAGGGGATACCAGAGGGGAAAAAATAATAAATTAACCACAGCTCAATGCTACTTTTAATCCTGACCTTCTTCCCCAACCTGCCTGTCATGATTTACTTTTCAGAGTCCTCAAATAGATGCTCATGCATTCCACTCGATTTTATTGTTGTGTTAGTGGGAGAGACAGGATGAAGTGGCCTTACTCCATCTTACCTGGAATCACAGCCCATGAGATGATGTTTAAGATCATAGGACTGGATGGGATGGATCACTTCGGGATAAATTGTAGATAGAAACAGGAAGAGAACTAAGGACTGAATTCTGGGATTTCAAAATTTAGAAATCCAGAAAATGAGAGACTAGTAAAGGAAAAGCAAAATATTTCTGGTTTCCATTCCTGTATGTAAGGAGCTTAAAGGCTCCACTCTATCTTAACAGGTAAAAAACTGAACAAACTGAAAAATCAACAACTCTTCTCATATCCATAAGAGAAGTGAGGTCACACACAGGGCAAACTACTCTCCCCAAAATTAGAGACACAGAAAGTGAATACAGAGAATCCCAACTTACTGGAGTAGACACCCACAAGCAGAAACTTGGGCAGGAACCAGTGCTGGGTAGAAAAATCTAAATTGTAATTGATGAATTGCTGGAGGTTTGGCGTGGACATGTCTGAGAGTAAAAATCCCCAGTGGGACACAGTTTTGTGAGTTTTACCTCCAGGAGCTTAACCAGGTCTTCTCAGTGAGTATCAGAAAAATCTCCTTGTGTTCCAGCAGGGGAGGGAAACAGAAATACTTTGACATGCCAGAGTATTCTGCTCTTTTTAACAGGCCTGCCCTGAGCAACTATAATTAACCTGCTGGAGTTTGACCAGAGTCTAACTGACCTAGGGAAGTGAAATACCCAACTCCAGCTGGCTGTAGCCTTCCACATGGAGAAAGGGAAATACCTGATTCCAGCCCACTCTAGCCATCCTGTCTTTCCTAAGGGGGTTGGAGGGTGGTGGGAAATATTGATGAAGTTCACAGTTCAGAGTCACAGACTCACTAGAAGACTGAGACCTAATCATAGCACCATAAAATGCTCCCCTCCCTCCACACCTTACCACCATGTTCCTGCAGTCCTCTTTAAAGCAGTTCCTTTTATCCAGTACATCATGTCTGGCTATCAAGAAAAAAACTGCAAGGCACACTAAAAGGCAAAAAACATAGTCTGAAGAGACAGAGCAAGCATCAGAACCAGATATGGCAAGGATGTGTGAATTACCAGGAATTTAAAACAACATGACGCATACGCTAAGAACGCTAACAGATAAACTTAATCACAAAATGGGCAGTGTAAGTAGAGAGATGGAAATTCTAAGAAATAACAAAGAAATACTCAGCCAGGAGTGGTGGTTCATGCCTGTAATCCCAGCACTTTGGGAGGCCGAGGCGGGCAGATAACTTGAGGTCAGGAGTTCAAGACCAGCCTGGCCAAAATGGTGAAATAATCCCATCTACAAAAAATACAAAAATTATCTGGGCATGTTGGCGGCCGCCTGTAATCCCAGCTACTCAGGAGGCTGATGCAGGAGAATCTCTTGAACCCGGGAGGCAGAGGTTGCAGTGAGCCGAGATTGTGCCACTGAACTCCAGCCTGGGCGATGGAGTGAGACTCTGTCTCAAAAACAATCAACAACAACAACAACAAACAAAAAAAAAAAAAAAAGAAAAGAAAAAAAGAAAAAGAAAAGAACTACTAGAGATCAAAAGCACTGTATCAGAAATGAAGAATGCCTGTAACAGGCTTACTAACAGAATGAACTTGGCTGAGGAAGGAATCTCTTAGCTTGAAGATATCTTACTAGACACTACCCAAACTAAAAAGCAAAAAAAAAAAAAAAAAAAAGAATAACAAAAAAAAAACAAAAAAATCAAAAACTCTGGGACAACTACAAAAGGCATACATACTCATAACAAGAATACCAGGAGAAGAAAGAAAGGAACACAAGAAATTCCTTCAAGTTAATGCAGGAAAATAAACTACAGATCCAGGAAGCTCAAAGAACATTTAGGCATACCATATGTAAATTACAGAAAGTCAACGATAATGAAAATTCCTGAGAGAAGTTAGAGGAAAAACACTCTTACCTATGGAGGAACAAAGAATTACATCCAATTTCTCCTCAGAAGCCATACATGCAAGAAGACAGTAGAGTGAAATATTTAAAGTATTGAGAGAAAAAACTACCAACCTAAAGCTCTGTACCTTGTGAAATTATTCTCCAAAGTAAAGGAGAAATAAAGACTTTCTCAGATAAAAATTGAGGACATTTGTTTGTCAATAGACTGCTTTGCCAGAAATGTTAAAGGAAGCCCTTTAGAGGGAAGGAAAATTACGTAGGTCAGAAACTCAGTTCTATACAAATGAAGCGCATTAGAGATGGAATCAGTGAAGGGAAAAGAAAAGCTTTTGTCTTATTTTTGAGATAACAGATAACACTGTTCAAATTTGTAACAGCAGCAATGTATTCAATTACATATGCATATATATTTATGTATGCCCATGTATAAGCGAAATAACAGCAATGATACAAAGGATAGGAAGGAAGAATAGGACTATTTTGTTAAAAAGTACTTGAAGTGGTATAGTGTTATTTGAAAATGGTCTTAGATTAGTAAATATATATTGCAAACTCCATGGCAACCACTTAAAGTAAAAAAAGATGTACAACTGATATACTAAGAAAGGACAGAAAATTGAATTACATTAAATGCTTAGTTAAAACCACAAAAGGCATAAAAAGAGGGAACAAAAACAGGAATGAAGAACAAGCACAACAAATAGAGAACAGTAAAAATATGGTGGAAGATACTAACCCAACCACAACAGTAATCATGTTAAATGTCAGTTAAAAGATTGTCACAATGGATCCAAAAAGAAAAAAAAAAAAAGACCTAAATTATATGCTGTGTCTGCCAATAATCCAGTTTAAATATAAAGACCCATATACATTAAAAGTAAATGGATAAAGATATGCCATACTACCCTTACAAAAAGATGAGTCACTAAATTAATTTCAGACAGAACAGACTTCAGAACGAGAAAAGTTATCAGAGACAAAGAGAGGCTTTATATAATGATAAAAGAGTCAATTCTTCAAGAAGACTTTTTTTTTTTTTAGCAGAGTCTTGCTCTGTTGCCAGGCTGGAGTGCAGTGGTACAATCTCGACTTACTGCAACCTCTGCCTCCTGGGTTCAAGCGAATCTCCTGCCTCAGCCTCCCGAGTAGTTGGGATTACAGGTGTGCACCACCACACCCAGCTAATTTTTGTATTTTTAGTAGAGACGGGGTTTTACCATGTTGGCCAGGATGGTCTCGATCTGTTGACCTCGTGATCTGCCTGCCTTGGCCTTTCAAAGTGCTGGGATTACAGGTGAGAGCCACAGCGCCTGGCCAATGAATTCTTAATGTATATACACCTAACAACAGAACATCAAAATACATGAGGCAAAACTGATAGAAGTGCAAGGAGAAGTGGATGAATCCACTCTCACAGTTGGAGACTTCAACATCCCTCTATCAAAAGTGCACAGATGCAGAAGTCAGAAGATCAGTTAAGGACATAGTCAAACTCAATAAGCCCATCAATCAATTGGATATACTTGGCATCTCTAGAAAGAAATGTCAGCTTTTCTAAAAGCCAGTAATCATTGTAAATTGAGATTAACAAACAAAAGAAATAAAAACATTAGAAAGTATAGACAGTGAATGGGACCACATGGTTTTGTTCACTTATTCATGAGAAAATACAAAAAAGTTTATATTTTTAACTAATAAGATGACATGATGCTAGAATGACATTTTGGAAACTTTCAAATAGCTTGAATGTTCTAAAACAAAATGAGTTTGATATAATTGCATATTTCTTCCAATAACCGTATTTTGAACTGTTTTATCAACTAGATTTCCTGAAGAAATCTAAGAGAAATATTTTTCATTTTTCTTGCTTTCTGCATTTAATGGCTAACTATTAAGTGCCAAAGAAGTCATATGGTTTTCCAATATAGAAAGATTTTGAAGTTTCTATTGATCACACTTGAAAAATCATATGAAATAATAGAATACACAGACAATTATGTCCACTGGTTATATCAGATAAGCAGATCCCAAATAAGCAGATCCTAGACCTAGTCCATAGATCTAGGAAAATGAGCTAAAAGCACATGCACACCAGGTTTTCTCATTTGTATGCATTCAAGGGATACAAGTGCAGTTTTGTTACATGGATATATTGCAGTATGGTGAAGTCAGGGCTTTTGGTACAATCATCACTTAAATTATATATATGTATACCCATTAAGTAATTTCTCATCCGTCACCCTCCTTCTGTCCTCCCATCCTTCTGAGACTCCAGTATTTACTACTCCACACTCTACGTCCACGTGTACACATTACTTAGCTCCCACTTATGAGAATGTGTGGTATTTGGCTTTCTGTTTGTGAGTTTTGTTTCACTTAATGGCCTTGGTTCCATCCATGTTACTGCGAAAGAAATAATTTCATTTTTTTAATGACTGAATAGTATTCCGTTGTATATATATGTCACATTTTCTTTATCCAGTCTCTTGACAGACACTTAGGTTGATTCCATATCTTTGCCATTGTGAATAGAGTTGCAATAAACATCTGAGCGCAGGTATCTTTTGGATATGATTTCTTTTTCTTGGGTATATAGCCAGTAGAAGGATTGCCCAATGGACTAGCAGTACTATTTTTAGTTCTTTGAGAAATATCCGTACTGTTTTCCATACAGCTTGTAGCAATCACATTCCTAGCAACAATATATAAGTATTCCCTTTACTCAGTACTCCGCCAACATCTTTTTTTTTCTTCTTTTTAATCATAGCCATTCTGACTGGTTTAAAATGATATATCATGGTGGTTTTAGTTTGTATTTCTTTGATTAGTGATGAACATTTTTTCATTTGCTTCTTAGCCATTTGTCTTCTTTTGAAAAATGTCTATTCATGTCCTTTGCCCACTTTTTAATGGGATTATGTTATTTTTATGACATTTTATTTGCAATCATGCAGATGAATTTTGTAATAAATGTGTCACATTGAATTTAATGTAGGTTAGTTGTCTAGACCACAAATTGAGTTTTTTAGCTCTTTAAATAGGTATGCCTCTGCTTTTAGAGTTTGCATACATACATTAGCGATATTTTACTTCCCAGGTATTGATCCTACACCTTGGGCATGCTGCCACCAGGGGGTGGTAGTGTGCTACTATCGTTTGGTTACAAAGGCAACCTGAGTATTTCTGAGTTTCAAAATGGTGACAGCAAGCTCTTTCACAAGATGTGACTTACGGTCTTTTCTTTAAATATATTTTTATGTTTAAATAAACATAAAATGACTAATTCTTTAGGACATTTAAAACTTACATTTCTATCATAAATTTTGCTTTTTTTAATTAAGAAATACTGACTTATTTCCTCTAAAAGGAATGTTTTTCTACTTTTAAAGATGATAATCCTACTCCATCACACATGGTTGATCATTTTTATTTTCCCTGTTATCTTTTAATAAACTTATTTTAAATGTATATGTGTGGTTGAATCCATTTTTACCTAACATTTAATTAAAATATTTTCCTAAGTTGCTAAACACACTTAATAATAATAGCTATTTTCAAGGCTTTCTACTGGGTGGATGTACCATAATAAAATAATCTTAATTATTATTTATCATACACTAAGCATACTGTGTGCCAAGTGTTTTAAATGCGTAACATCTAAAATTCACAACCTTGCTAAGTAGGAATTGTTATTTTTGTTGCACAAATGAAGAAACTGAGGAGTTAAGCAACTTTTCCAAAGTCACACAGTCAAAGCTAAACTGATACACAAATACAGCTCTGACTACAGAGGTTCAATATCAAGGTATTTCTGGAATGCGTTATTTAAATATTCTATACTTTTTTAGAATTCAGATTGCTTCCAATTTTTCACTTTCATAAATATCAATATCTTTATGCATTATATCTTTTTCTCTCCTTTTGGATTATCACTTTTGCATGGGATTACTGGGGCAAAAACATGTTTTTGTTTCTGTGCCTCCTGGTATGTATTAACTCCTAACCTTTCAAACTTGCATTAAAATTTAAATCTGACATTTTTCAGCTTTCCTGACTAAGGGGTGCTTTGACATCAAAGCTCCTTAGGATTTACTTCCTTTCTAAAGCAAAGTCAAAAGGCTTTTGGTTTTAAGGATCTATAGGTGAAGAGATAATGCAGGAAGCCTGATATGCTGACATGTGTGAGAGGCATTATTCACCACAGGAGTAGAACCAGCATGGATGGGTAAAAGTTGCAAGAAGGTAGGTTTATAAACAAATCCAACAACCATTTAAGTGCAGGAGCACTTCCAAAGTTGGCATGAGCCTCCGTGGGAGGCTGAGAGCTTCCTGTCACTGGAAGTGTTTACCCGTAGATTGAATGATCACTGAGAGGAGACTCAGGTGACTGACCTACAGTCAGGGCTGAGAACCACCTTTGGAATGCACGGTCCTCTAACTGTAATGTGAGTCAGAGTCACATAAGCAAATGTCACTTTGGGTGGCGGCGGTGGGCTTGGGCAAAAATCATAATCATTACTTTTTGGATGGGATCTGCCTTTCAAACAAGTGTCTCAGGTGCTTCTCTTTGAGTTATGAGAAACACATTCGGAGAAACCTGTTCTAAGCTAGTTCTTTTAAGATATTTGTTGCCACAGAAGAGCAAAGATTTTTTTTTTAAGTTAAGGTAAAATCTGTTCTAGCTATGAGTTTTTCCTTGTGACTACTCCTAAGTACCTACATGGCCTGTCACATTCTAATTTTCTGGAATTCCAGATGCATTGCTAAGATCATTCCTCCTTTCCTTTCTTACCAGATCTGTTTTTTCTTGGTTCCAACTTTGCTATCATCACTGGACCAAGAACGGAAAACAACTAATAAACCCTGAATGTGCAACAAGGACCACAGGAACCAGCCACAGGAGAGTCAACAGTCACTAAGGTCAGGGTCACGTCAGGACAGCCCTGCACGTGTGTGGCCTGAGTGTTCCCACTCTCCGTGTTCACAGTGCAACGGACAGTGCCAGCTCACCACAGCCTTGTTTCCCCCAGCTGACCAAGACTGGTCAGAATGCGTCAGATCTAGCACGAAAGACGCAATGTATTTGCTGTTCAAAGTTTAGGAATTACTAGAAAACAGGGAAGCCCCGAAAGGTAACACAGTCAAGGCCAGGAAAAGGTTGAACAGAGTACTGAAAAATCTTTTCGAACTGTTTAGAAAGGTAAGTACTCCTGTTTTGCTTCAAAAAATAAGTTCAACAGCATTTCATTACTTTATTATTTATAATGTATTAATTTAACTTTAAATAGACTACATATTATTTCCTGAAATGTATGCTTATCAAGTCATAAATATTAATCCAGAACCAGAAACTACTGCAACATAGATTTAATTACTAACCAACCAACCACATAATTAGATTTATTAACATTTATTAAAAGGTTTATGTTATGTGAACATACACAAAAAAATCGACAAAATTACATAGTAAAATCCTTTCTCTAGAGTATTGGAACAATATGTTGTTCTTAGTAGTTGCCAGTGATTCAGAAGTTCCTGAAGATATTGGGTGGAGGAGTGCTAGTTATTTGGGCTTCTATTATCTAGACACTCAATGAGAGTTTGTTGTGCTGTTCTGACAAATGTCATCTGTATGTGTGGATGAATAGTTTTCTCTCATTAGCTTCATCTCTTTATTTTTATGTGGGGATGGAGATATCTACTTTTTCCAGGGGGACGGAGGTCAGTGGGAGGGTGTTGAGGGAACTGGTTTCTGTATCATGTGCAATCATGTGTCACTTAACGATGGGAATATATTCTGAGAGATGTGTCGTTAGGCAGCTTCATCACCGTGTGAACACATGGAGCGCACTTACACAAACCTACATGGTGTGGCCTGCTACACATCTAGACTGTGTGGTAAAGCCTGTCGCGCCTAGGCTATAGACCTGCATAGCAGGTTACCTACCGGACTGGGTACTGTAGGCAATTGTAATACAATAAGTATTTGTGTATCTAAACAAAGAACACACACAGTAAAAATATGGCATAAAAGATAAAAAATGGTACACCTGTCTAGGGCACTTACCATGAATGGAGGTTGCAGGACTGGAAGTTGCTCAGGGTGAGTCAGTGGCTGGGTGAGTGAGTGGTGAGTGAATGTGAAGACCTAGGACGTTACTTACACTCCTGTGGACTTTATAAACACTGTACACTTAGGCTACACTACATTTATAAAACATATTATTCTTTGATAATAAATGTACTGTAACTTTTTTACTTTACAAAATTTACTTTTTTTTAGCTTTTGACTCATAACACAGCTTAAAATACACATTGTAGAGCTGTGTAAAAATATTTTCTTCCTTTGTATTCTTATTCTACAAGGTTTTTAATTAAATTTCTTTTTACTTTTACAATATTTTTTGTTAAAAACAAAGACATACAGGAGTTCAAGATCACTCTGACCAAGATGGTGAAATCCCATCTCTACGAAAAATACAAAAATTAGTCGGACGTGGTGATGTGTGCCTGTAATCCCAGCTACTTGGGAGGCTGAGGCAGAGAATTGCTTGAACCCGGGAAGCAGAGGTTGCAGTGAGCCGAAATCATGCCACTGCTCTCCAGCCTGGGCGACAGAGCACGACTCTGTCTCAAAACAAACAAACAAACAAACAACAAAACAGACATAAACACATACATTAGCCTAGGCCTACACCGGGTCAGCATCAAAGCCATTGTTTTCTGCCCCTACATCTTGTCCCACTGGAAGGTATTTAGAAGCTGTTATCTCCTATAACAATGCCTTTTTCTGAAATACTTCCTGAACGACCTGCCTGAGGCTGTTTTACAGTTAATATATATTTTTTAAGAAGTAGAAAGAGTACACTCCAAAATAAAAATAAAATGTATCAAATAGTAAATACTAGGCAAAAGTATATTTTCAGCTTCATTGCAATGTTATGGGACCATCATCATATAGACAGTTCATTGTTGACTGAAAAACACCATTATGAGGTGCATGACTGTGATACTAAATATGGTAAGGCAATGGAATGCAGAGCCTATCATTCTTTACTGCTATTTATTTTAGCATCACCATTATTTTTATGAAAATAAGCTTGTTAGTTCTTGAGCTGTTAATATTTGAGAATGCAAGGGAACCTTCTCAAGCTTAAGAATGATACATTATAAATTCAGAAAGAATACATACTAAACATTTCTGCAAATGTGCATTTTGAATGTTCTTATTCACCGCAGGTCACTACGCATTGTCTCCTTCCCATCTCAGTGAATAATCTGCCTGTCTATACCTAAAGGGCAACATTCTGGTTTTTGTTTCTGTTTTTTTTCTCTTGGCAGGAATAGTTGGAAATTTTAAACAATTTAAATATCAACTGACTTATGTTCTTCTTACTCTTTCATGGAAATGTCAAGCATTCACATTTTCAATACTAATGAACAACCACCAATTGTTTTAATTTCATTATTTTCTCAACTGAAAGAGCACTTACAGAGCACAGAAATAGCTGGGCTTTCTTTTTATAGATGTCACTGGAAAGCCTGAAACAAGTTTAGATTGAAAGACAAAAAACCTCCAATTTCCCCCCCGAATAGGATGTCTTGATTAAACTGACCTTCTTTTTTCACACCCCACCCACACCCACCGCCAGTGAAAAAATAGGCCCCAAAGAGAAGATTTTAAACCCAGGGCTTATAAGGTCTTCGAGAGGTTGCTCAAGTCATTTGCTTATCTCTAGGAAGGACTGAATTATATTTGCACTGTTAGAAGTCTACCTCTTAAAAATAGCCAGAGAAAGTTCTGCCACCTTAAATGGTAACAAACTCTAGGAGAAATGGTTTTGCTTTCTCCCCTGTACCCAGGCACAGCACACAGCACACCACAGCAGAAAACTTGAATTGCCATCATTTTCAAATTCAGTCTAAATAGTATGATTTGCTGAACAAACTCTTCTACTGACTTGCTACTCCCTGGGAGGAAAGTTAGAAGAGATTTTGAAAATAACACTTCCCCTTTTAGCACTTAATGTCTGCTTTAGTTCACTAAATGACATCCTCTAAATTTGGTTAAGTAAATGTGTCTTCCAAAAGGATGTACCTTTTCTCCTTGATCCTGAGGAATAGCCTAGTAGTAGGAGATGAAGTGTGCGTATGTGGTCCTGTTGCTGTTCTCTTAGAAGAATAGAGTGAGCCGGATGAGATGTGACCCTCAGCTCACCGAGGTTTGTTTGGAAAACACATGTGGGGAGAAGCGCCCACCATGCAGATGCGTGCTCTGGTACTGCACGCATGAGGGGCTACTGCCAGGGCAGGGGGAGGGCAAGGGAGTGCTAAGAACTTGTTTGATGGAGTGTGTTCTTTGGCTGCAGCTGTCAATGAGATGGCTTTCCTGACATGCAAAACACAGCAGGCATCTCTGTCACCTGAGCTTTTATTCGAGAAGTGTAATTTTCTTGTTCAGGGACTTCCCATTCCATTCTAAGGATTCAAGAGAACTAGGCTTGCAATCATCATCATATTGCTGTCTCCTACTCCTTCAATTACCTCCAACTTCATCTCATTTTTTTTTTCTATTTATGAGGAAATGACTTTTCAGTGTGCTGGAGAGCATTGTTCACTTACCTATTTAATCTGTACTGATTATGGAACTCTCTTTCCTTTGCTGCATTATATTCATTCTGATACCTGAGAAGTTGTTCTCTCATTTTGGAGACCTCTGTGGAGAATGCTTCTGGAAAATTATCAGCTTGCTGCAGGTGAAACTGCTGCTGTTGTACTTGCTCAGTGAAACGTTTGGCATTCTGTAGCAGCTGGACCTCTGACTCTTGTGTGCTGAGTTACATGAAAAACAGAGACTCATGTAATGAGACATGTACATCCTCGGTTCCCTTTGTGGCTCCTGTGGGGGTCTAGTGAGGATAGCTGCTCCTCACTCCTGGGCTCAGCTCAACTCTGACATTTTTGTGCCAAGTCAGTTGACTCTTCATGTCTGTGAGTCCACATTTGTGGATTCAATCAACCACAAGGGAAAATTTTTGTTAAAAAATTGAATCTGCTTCACCTTTGTGGTATTCTCCTCCAAAACACCTAAGTCTGGTCTAAATATGAGAAAAATCCCAAACTGAGAAACATTCTATAGAATACCCGACTAGCACTCTTAAAACTGTCAACGTGATTTTAAAAAAACAAGGAAACACTGAGAAATTGTCACAGAGATCAAGGAGACATGAGGACTAAATATAGTGAGGCATACTGCATTGGGTCCTGGAACAAAAAAAGAACATTCGTGGAAAAACTGTTGAAAATCTAGAGTTCAATTAATAGTAATAAACAAATGTTAACTTCCTAGTTTTGACCCACCATGGTTATGTAAGATGCTCCCATTAGAGGAAAATGGGTGAAGGATAGATGGGAATTTCATATATTATTTTTGCAACTTTTCTATGAATCTAAAATTATTCCAAAATAAAATGTTTACTTAAAAATTGTTTCTTTACTGAACATGTACAGACTTTTCTTGTCATGATTCCCTAAATAATACAGCATAACCACCACTTACATAGCATTTACATTGTATTAATATCGCAAGTAATCTAGAAATGATTTAAAGTATACAGGAGGATGTGATTAGGTTACATGCAAATATTATACCATTTTATATCAGGGGCTTGAGTATCCATGGATTTTGGTATCTGCGGGAGCTCCTGGAATCAATCCCCCATGGATACCAAGAAATGACTGTACTATGCTAGGTGCAAGAGGTAAATAAGGCTTAGCTCCTAGCTTCAAGAATCTTACAATCTGGCAGATGGGGAGGAATACCAGATGACAAGTACTACCGCTGGTGTCCAGATCAAGACAGCAGGAGACAACAGAAAAAGGATCACTCAATGGGAATGTGACATTTGCACTTGACTTTGAAGAATGATTATGACTACTAGAAGGGGATAAATGATAGGGAAAGAGGAGATTTCCCCTTGGACTCCCCAAACAACCCTAGCTCCCTTGAATTCTTATAACGTAATTGTAGGAAAATCTCTCCCCACTTAGTGAACTAAGAAAAGACAGAAACTTTTCTAAAGACACTTTATTAGGAAACTAGAAAGAGAAATTCCTATACACAATTATGAATATAAATAAATTTATAGATTTCTGATTCTAAGATGGACACTGATTAGAGCTGGACTTGAAGGTCACAGTAGAGGGAGATTCCTATAACCCCAGTTATGTTCTATGGCCTTGGCCCTATGTAGGGAAAAGAACTAAACATCTGTCAGAGGATGTAGAAAAAGGACATGGTGGAATCTCCAGTATCTTGTAGAACTCCTCTATGCTGCAAGCTAGCATCAGCTAGCATCAGCCCCGACCTTACCAGTAGATAGGATTCGTATTTCCCATAAACCCTTATATTAGCTACCTCTATTTGAAGTAAGCCCTCACCACTTCCTGTTTTAGAACCAGATCTCTCTTTTGATGTGTGCTCCCCACCAACTGTCCTCACCAAGAGAAATCTTCAAGTTCCAGCTCATTTGCAGAGACGCCCAATGACTTGATCAAGCCAATCTCAACTGAAGTTACCTTGTGCCTGCCTCACCTTTGTGATATTCTCAATTCAGTACAGATACATCCATTGTCCCAGGTTTTACAATGTCATTTGCTCAACAGTATCTAGCAAAACATTTACTGAAACATAACATGTTCCAGACATGATGTTAGGTACCAAACAGCAATAACAATAGCTACAATGAAACCTCAAATAATTTTCACTGATGAAAGCTGCAATTATTCTCCTCTAATTCAATTTCCATGTATACTAATAAACTTTGCAAATCTAAAGTTATCTGATCTCCTTAATAAGTCAGGCTTCTGCTATTGAAATTGTAAGCTGTTGGCCCAGGCTACAGTGCCTGTTTCTCCACAGAAAGGACAGGGTGGTAGGGTTCCAGCCAGAACACAAATGGCAACTTACTCACATGTACTTAAAACATGACACCAGTAGAAGAGACTTTAACAACTCTTATAACACAGTTTCTATGGAAGACTCCTTCAGTTTCAGTTCAATATTTCCAGGCTATATCTGCCCAGTTGCAGTCCTAGCAGCACGAATGTTACGTCTGCTTCATATCTTTCCCACCCGCCAGGCATTGGGAGTAGGAGAGAATGGTGAGTGTTTGCAATGGCAACAGAGGGAACTAAGTGGTCAAGAGGTAAAATGTGGGTAGCAGAAGGGAAGTTAACTGTTTTGCAACACAACCTGGAAGAGGAAGAAATAACGCCATAGCTGAGGTCCTGCATTGCTACTTGTCACTAGGGGCCAGGGAGCTGAGTTGCGGGCCAGGGGAGGAGGAAGTTAAGTCAAAGCACCCTGCAAATCTCCACTGGGCTCTAGAGAAGAGCTATCCAGAGGGCAGGAACACTGATGTTCCTTGTGTCTGCAAAGAGGATTGGAGGGATGCCCAGAGAACTGCATGGCATTTCCTCTCAGTTAAGCAGTATGAAGTATGCTGTAAAAGATGACTCCAGACTTTCCACTTAAAGTCTCAAAATTCCTGAGTCTTGAGAACTCTGAGAACACACTGGCAGGCGTGACCAGCTATGGGGGAATGGAACCTCCATTAGGTGTGAGGGTGAGGACTTGGCTTGGGCTTGAGGATGAGGAACGAAGGCTGGGGGCTCTGGAGGAGTGTGAGGAACCTGGGTGCACCTGAAGTTTGCATAGGAATGCAGCTCTCCTCTTCTCAAAGTTGTTCACTCTTCCCTCATGCTTTCACCCTCAAAGTAGCCAAATATCTCTGAGCAGGGTAAGAAGGAGGGGCAGTGATTGGGAATTGCAGGGAGAGGACGGCTGGGGAGTGGCAGCATGGAGTTTCTATCTGTTGATGTTGCTCCTTGGCTTTTGATGAAGACACCATGCAAGGCCATGAGACAAGACGGGGGAAAAGGAAAGTAAGAGGCTTTGGAGTGGTAAAGAATCACAGCACATTAGGGTTTTTCTTCACTCCCCTGCCCTCTTAATTCCCAGTGGCTAATAGCCAGTGCTCAGGCAGGCTTGCTGGACTCTTCTGTGGTAGCCTGTTCTTCTGACCTGTTGCTGACTGGGACTTGCAAGGTAAGTAGCTTGTGATACGGAGAGGAGGTGAGAAGTAAAGACAGGGTCTCAGCAGACTTAGGCTGGGGTTGTTGGAGAATCTACACCTCTGAGCGATGAGCAAACATGGGAGAAGGGTCCTGCAGGTGTGGCCTATGCAGAGACTGTCAGTGTCCCACCAGAATCCTCTTGCCCACCGGCAGCTTTGGTGGACAGTTGTCATATGTACCAGCAGCACCTGTGCCCCTCTGCCTGAGTGCTGTCTCTGGCCATCAAAGTTTGCTTCGTTTGTCAAAGGGCAAACTAGAAGTGTCAAGAGCTAATCTCCTCGGGAGTAATTTGTAATAAAATGAATGGTGGAAACTGGTGGGCAAATATTCCAGTTTCTTCACTCTTCAGGGGGAGAGTGCTGAGATGAGCCACTCAGAGGCTCCCCTGTGAGGCTGAGCCCCAGTAGCCCATCATATAAACTCGCAGATGAACATGGCCCATTCAAGGCTGGATTCCTTCCTTCCCAGTTGCACTTCCCCACTTGCTCATGATGCTTTCTCGTATCACTTCTCAAACTACCTGAACGCAAATCCTTGTCTCAGGGTCTACTTATGGGGGAATGCAAATGAAGACAAGTCTCATCACCAGTAAGAAATTTAAAGATGATTAATCGTGTCTCCATATTGGTAAATTGCATACCTCACCACGGCGTCATGCAGCAAGGTATACTTGGCTTTTAACTCTGCCACTCTGGTTCCAGGAAGTTTTCCCATAGCGTGTAACTAGCAAAGAGAACATAAGGTCACTATTAATCACCACCCTCTTTAGTCTTAAGCAGGCGATGGAATGGATATATGGATATCTTATAAAATCCTCCATTCAACATTAGAGGAGACATATGAGGCAATGTAGTGTACTGGAAACATGCCAGGTGTTTAGAGAAAATAGTGCTAGTTCTATTCTGCCCCCAGTACATTCTGTGTCCTCAGGCAAGTCTCTTCATCTCCCTAGGCTGTTATTTCTTTGTGTGTAAATTGAGAGAATTGAGTTAAATTCTTCTAATTCTAAAAAAAAAAATTCAAGGTTTAACAAATAATCTGAATAGTGTAGATTATAGGAAAGCCTATTTGTAAGTTGAGATGAATGGTTATCGAACAGCTATTAGAGTATGTGATGCCCATCAGTTATTTCATTCTTAAAAATGTTGTGAAATAAAGATTATCTTCTCCATTTGAAACTAAAGTTTAGAAAAATGATTTGTTCAAGGTTGTAGAGCTGGTTCAGCTCCAAAAACCCACGATCACTCCCTTGTACCATGATGCCTTTGCTGTCAAAGAAGCATGGAAAGTTTTCCAATGCATAAAGAGGTACTATTTATTCCCATTTTATTTCTAGTTAAAATGACTTTTGATCTGTTCTCTGAGTTAGGTGATAATTAGTTAACAGACATCATAAAACATCGTCAAACACTAAAGTTTTACCATCCTAAAATTGTAATGCAATGAGGATTTGTATTAGGTTTGACTTCAACTGCTAGTGACAGTATCAAGATAGAACTAAAGAGAATATTTGTGTTTTTCAACCCAGTTGTTCTTACATTTATTTATTTATTTATTTATTATGGAGTCTCACTCTGTTGCCCAGGTTGGAGTGCAATGGTGCAATCTCAGCTCACTGCAACCTCTGCCTCCTAGGTTTAAGTGATTCTCATACCTCAGCCTCCTGAGTAGCTGGGACCACAAGGGCGCACCATCATGCCCAGCTAATTTTTTGTATTTTTTTGTAGGGATGGGGGTTCACTATGTTAGCCAGGCTGGTCTTGAACTCCTGACCTCAGGTGATCCACCCACCTTGACCTCCCAAAGTGCTGAAATTACAGGCGTGAACCACTGTGCCTGGCCCTTACCTCTAAAGTATTATTGAATCCATCCACTTTCTTCTCCCTTCCCTGATCTCACTGGCCCAAGTCTCATCATCTCCCAGTTGGACGATTACAAAACCTCCTAATTGCCCTTCTGCCAGGGAGAGTTTTCAGGGAGATCTTTTTAAAAATCAGTCAAGGTTATGTTATGCTGGGTGCTCAAAACACTTCAAATGGAGTAAAATTCAAGACCCTTGGTATTCAAGACCTTGAGGTCCTGCCTGACTCCAACACCCCCACAGCCTCCTTACACAACACCCTCTTCAGGCTCCCAGTGCTTCAGTGCTTCTGCCACACTGGCTGCCTTTGATTTCCACAAGTGTGTGAGTCTCTTTTTTTCTCCAGGGCCTCTGATTAGTCATTCCTCACTCCCTCCACTTCACTCCAACTCTTTCTTCATGCCTCAGCTTAAATATCAGTTCATAAGAAGGGCTTCTCTGACTTCCAAATCTAAGGAAGATTACTACATGTACTTACTCCTACCCCTAAAGAACACTGTGCTTCATAACATTACAATCTGCAAGAATAAATTTACTTACATTATTAAAAACATTTTTATACTTCCCCAGCTAGTATATAAGACCTATGAGGAAAGGGCCCAGATTACCTTGTCCTTCACTGTATCCTCGGCCAAAGTATTACTAGAATCCCAGGCACAGTATAGGTGCTAGGTAAATTGCTTATATTTGTTAGTAAATGAATGAATGAAGCTATCAAAATGCAAAAGTCTGAGTGTATACAGTGGAGTTTCATGGTCTTTCTACCCACATCAGGGTAGAAAAATGTTAAATACATTATGAAACTATCTCTTCTTTGTGAAAGTGTTGGGGATCTTTCCTGAGGGCCATATTAGCTGGTACCAGGCCTGGCTTCCAATCCCTACAGTCCTCATTTTTTTCTTTAATCTATGGGTGAAACATGGTGAACAAGATCTTTAAGACCTTTGAGGATACCCTACCTATATCAAATATCTTAAAATCTATTCATATGCCACCTTCAATATAATTTATTTATAACGTTTTTTTTCCCCCAGAGATGGATTCTCACTCTGTTGCCCAGGCTGGAGTACAGTGGTGCAATCTTGGCTTACTGCAACCTCTGCCTCCCGGGTTCTGGCAATTCTCCTGCCTCAGCCTCCCAAGTAGATGGGACTACAGGTGCATGCCACCACGTCTGGCTAATTTTTTGTATTTTAGTAGAGATGGGGTTTCACCATGTTGCCCAGGCTAGTCTCGAACTCCTGAGCTCAGGCAACCCACCTACCTTGGCCTCCCAAAGTGCTAGGATTACAGGTGTGAGCCACTGCGCCCGGCCTATTTGTAACTTTTTAACTGTTGAGTTGCTGTTGGTAAGTAGACTTAATGTTACATTTTACAGACATTTATTTTGGTTCTGCAGTATTTTTTAGCCAATATAGAATTTATTTCATGTTTCAAACATTTTCATTGGTTTCCCAAAGTGTACAGACCACAGTTACTATGCCTTCAAAATCTAATAAGTTAAAAAAAAAAAAAAAAGAAAAGAAAAGCCTTTACAAGTGGACACACTTAAAGGAGAAAAGTTGCTGGGAAAAGATTAGGAAAAGGTAAATATGTGAGTGTGTGTTTGTATGTATATGTGTACAATGAAGACGAATTAGGGGCTAGTCTAGTAACTAGCTAATCAGTCAGTTTCTGAAGGTAAACTACTGGATAAGGTAATTGTGGATTCATATATTCAAAAAACAGATAGCATTTAGTTTTTTTCTTAAGCTGAAAAGACCATTACTTCCTACTTAATGCTCCCTGCATAATACAAACAGAAATGAATATAACGTAGGCCTTGACTTAAGGTAGGCCAAAGTTTGAAGAGATAGATACAAAAGAAATGACAGAATACTGAAACTACATTCTGTAGTTTTATTTTAAGTAGATGATTGTATCTGTCATTTTGCAATGTTTTAATGTTGCAAGTTAAAGCAGGTGTTCCCAGCCCCTGGACTTTAGGAACTGGGCTGCACAGCAGGAGATGAGCAGTGGGCAAATGAGCATTACCACCTGAGCTCTGCATCTGACAGATCAGTGGTGGCATTAGATTCTCACAGGAGCATAAACCCCATTGCGAAATGTGCATGTGAGGGATCTAGGTTGTGCACGCCTTATGAGAATGTAATGCCTGATGATCTACGGTGGAACACTTTCATTCCAAAAGGGTTCCTTCCACTCCATGGAAAAATTGTCTTCCAAGAAACTGATCCCTGGTGTCAAAAAGGTTGGAGACTGCTGATTTAAAGCAAATAAGTAAAATTATAAATTACAGACCAATCCAGGGGGGTGGGGGTGGGACTTCCAAAATGGTGCAATGAAGAGCTTGATGAATTCTGTCCCTTAAAGAAACATTCATTTGGCCAGGTGCAGTGGCTTATGCCTGTAATCCCAGCACTTTGGGAGGCTGAGGTGGGCAGATCACCTGAGGTCAGGAGTTCGAGACCAGCCCGGTCAACATGATGAAACCCCATTTCTACTAAAAATACAAAAAATTAGCCGGGTATGGTGGCACATGCCTGTAGTCCCAGCTACTCGGGAGGCTGAGGCAGGAGAATTGCTTGAACTGCAGAGGCAGAGGTTGCAGTGAGCTGAGATCACTCCACTGCACTCCAGCCTGGGTGACAGCATGAGATTCTGTCTCAAAAAAAAAAAAAAAAAAAAAGGAGAAAAGAAACATTGATTTAACTGGTCAAAATAATCTAAGACAACCATTTAAAATATCTAGAAATTGACCTAAGGGTATATAATAAATTGAGAAACACTTAACTCAGTAAAATCTACTGAAGCTCAGTAAGAAACTGCCATTTGAACCATGGGCTGCATCCATCCCTCTAGCTCCAGGTTTCAGAACTATTCTGGGCAGGCTTGCAGCCAGTGAGGTGCCCATGTACCCCACTTTCCTATTGCTGAAGATCAAGATCTATCCCAGGTGAAGATCTAGGAAACGGTAGCACTCAGCAACACCTCCCCTTCTTTCCCATGGGCAGCTGTTGCTGTTTGGTAGTGCCAGTACTCACTCCCTAATGTCCTGCTCTACAGGGGACCCTGAGCAGGGCAAACAAAACAGATCTGAGTTTCCCATATCCCCAGCTCCTGCTCAGTAACACAGAGGCTCTAACCAGGTTGGGGGCTAAGCAAGCTGTGAGGACTTGCAGCTCTGCAGCCCTGCCTTTGTCTTTATTTGGAACAGAGTATAGTACATTCATGTCCCAGAGCAATGTAAAAAATAATAGACATAGAAAAATAGATATCATAAGGGCTAACAGAGTAGGCCAATAACTCTGTGATACTAATAGATGTAGACCAACAGAAGTTTAACAGATAAATTGGGATGAGGGACAGTAAAAAAATTCACACTTGATATTGGTGGTCCAGGAGACTGTGGAAAAGCCCACAGCTGTGGCCACTCAAGATCAACTAGACAGGGTACTTCCAAGCTGTCAGTCCCTGAGTTAAAAGTGGCAGGTATATAAACTCCTTGAACTTCAAAAGTTGTTCCCAAGCCACACACAGACCCAAAGGAAAAGAATGAAAACCTTACTGGCCCAGGGGGCTTAAGCGTGACCTCTGACCAATCAGTGACTGACCCAGGGCAACCCCTAGGAACTCAAGTTTAAAAACAAAAAAACAAGGGACAACTGTCTAAGCAGAGACATCAGAGGCTGCCTACTGCGGGGGAAAAATATACTTCACAGTATTAGTCCAGCCAAGTCACTAAACAAATAAATAAATGAACAACAAGAACAAGAACAAAATAGCATCAATAAGCCTGGGAAGGATCAGAATCCAGAGTTGTTACAATATATGACCTAAAATGTCCAATTTTCAATGAAAAATTATGAGACATGCAAGGAAACAAGAAAGTGTGACCCCCCCATCCCACATAGTGCGATCCCCAGCCCTTTTTTACACAGGGGAAAAAAAAACCAACAACAACATAAAAACAGGCAGAAACTTTCTCGGGGAGGATGCAGATGTTAGATTTAACAAAGACTTCAAAGAAGATATTATAAATATGTTTGAAGAATGAGGGAAACCATGTTTAGAAAATTAAAGGAGAGTATGATGACAATGCATCAAATAGAGATTGTCAATAAGAAGAAATTTTTAAGGAGCTACACTGAAATTCCTAAGTAGAAAATCATAATTGAAAAATTCACTGGAGGAATTCAACAGTAGATTTGAGCAAGCAGAAGAATCAGTAAACGTGTAGATAAGTAGAGAAGGCAGACGTGCCCACTTATTCATGTGGGATGTGCTTCAAGACCCCAAAAGGATCCCTGAATGGATAGTACCTAACCAATATATGCTAGGCACAGATTTATTTTCCCTTCTTCACAATTCACAGATAAGATGTATTCTTACTGTAGATCTTAGCAATCTCAGCAAACTTTGTTTTTTCTTTCCTTACTAATTTGAGAACTTTCACCTTTTCACTTAAAGAAAGTACTTTATGGCTTCTCTTTGGCATATCCAAATTGCCACTGACGCTGTTCTTGTGCTTTTGGGCCATTATTAAGTAAAATAAGGGTTACTTGACACAAGCACAGCAATCCTGCAACAGTGGACCTGATAACTAAGACAGCCACTAAGTGACCAATGGTTGGGTAGCATACATAGTGTGTACATGCTGGACAAAGGGATGATTCACATTCCAGGTGGGATGGAGTGAGACCATGAGATATTTTATCACACTACTCAGAATAGCATGCAATTGAAACTTATGAATTGTTTACTTCTGGAATTTTCCACTTAATATTTTTGGACCATAGTTGACCATGGATACCCAAAACAGCAGAACATAAAATTGCAGATGGGGTGGTGGGGACTACTGTATATAATTTGAAGAACAGAGAGAAAAAGTATGAAGACACACGAACAGATTGTCACAGAAATGGAGGACATTAAGCCCACTAAATTACATGTAATGGGAGAACCAGAGAAAAAAAGAACAGAAAAAACACTTGAAGAAATAAAAACTTTGCAAATGGGATAAAAACATATTCAAGAGCTCAAAGAATCCCAGGTAGAATCAACAAAAAGATATTCACAGGGGGGCGCCCAACATGGCCAAATAGGAACAGCTCCAGCCTCCAGCTCCCAGTGTGAGCGACACAGAAGATGGGTGATTTCTGCATTTTCAACTGAGGTACCGGGTTCATCTCACTGGGGCGTGTTGGACACTCGGTGCTGGTCAGCGAGTGCAGCCCAACCAGTGAGAGCTGAAACAGAGCTGGGAAGTGCAAGGGGGAAGGGAATTCCTTTTCCTAGCCAAGGGAAACTGAGACACACAACACCTGGAAAATCGGGTAACTCCCACCCTAATACTGCACTTTACCAAGGGTCTTACCAAATGGCACACCAGGAGATTACATCCCACACCTGGCCCAGAGGGTCCTACGCCCACGGAGACTCACTCATTGCTAGCACAGCAGTCTAAGATCTAACTGCAAGGCAGCAGCGAGCCTGGGGGAGGGGTGCCCACCATTGCTGAAGCTTAAGTAGGTAAACAAAGCCACCAGGAAGCTCGAATTGGGTGGAGCCCACCACAGCTCAAGGAGGCCTGCCTGCCTCTGTGGACTCCAACTCTGGGGACAGGGCATAGCTAAAGAAAAAGCAGCAGAAACCTCTGCAGATGTAAATGTCCCTGTCTGACAGCTTTGAAGAGAGCAGTGGTTCTCCCAGCACAGAGGGTTGAGATCTGAGAATGGACAGACTGCCTGCTCAAGTGGGTCACAGATCCCTGAGTGGCCTAACTGGGAGACATTCCCCACTAGGTGCAGACCGACACCTCACACCTCACATGGCTGGGTCACCCCTGAGATGAAGCTTCCAGAGCAAGAATCAGACAGCAACACTTGCTGTTCAGCAATATTCTATCTTCTGCAGCCTCTGGTGCTGATACTCAGGCAAACAGGGTCTGGAGTGGACCTCCAGCAAACTCCAACAGACCTGCAGCTGAGGGTCCTGACTGTTAGAAGCAAAACTAACAAACAGAAAGGACACCCACACCAAAACTCCATCAGTAGCTCACCATCACCAAAGACCAAAGGCAGATAAAACCACAAAGATGGGGAAAAAGCAGTGCAGAAAAGCTGGAAACTCAAAAAATCAGAGCACACCTCCCCCTCCAAAGGAATGCAGCTCATCGCCAGCAATGGAACAAAGCTGCATGGAGAATGACTTTGACGAATTGAGAGAAGAAGGCTTCAGTCGATCAAATTTCTCAGAGCTAAAGGAGGAACTATGTACCCAGCACAAAGAAACTAAAAACCTTGAAAAAACAATGGATGAATGGATAACTAGAGTAATCAATGCAGAGAAGACCATAAAAGAACTGATAGAGATGAAAACCATGACACGAGAACTACGTGATAAATGCACAAGCTTCAGTAACTGACTTAATCAACTGGAAGAAAGAGTATCAGTGATTGTAGATCAAATGAATGAAATGAAGTGAGAACAGAAGTGTAGAGAAAAAAAGAGTAAAAATAAATGAACAAAGCCTCCAAGAAATATGGGACTATGTGAAAAGACCAAATCTACATCGGATTGGTGTGCCTCAAAGTGATGGGGAAAATGGAACCAAGTTGGAAAACACTCTGCAGGATATCATCCAGGAGAACTTTCCCAACCTAGTAAGGCAGGCCAACATTCAAATTCAGGAAATACAGAGAATGCCACAAAGATACTCCTCAAGAAGAGCAACTCAAAGACACAAAATTGTCAGATCCACCAAAGATGAAATGAAGGAAAAAATGTTAAGGGCAGCCAGAGAGAAAGACTGGGTTACCCACAAAGGGAAGCCCATCAGACTAACAGAAGATCTCTCGGCAGAAACTCTACAAGCCAGAAGAAAGTGGGGGCCAATATTCAACATTCTTAAAGAATTTTCAACCCAGAATTCCATATCCAGCCAAACTAAGTTTCATAAGTGAAGGAGAAATAAAATCCTTTACAGACAAGCAAATGCTTAAGAGATTTTGTCACCACCAGGCCTGCCCTACAAGAGATCCTGAAGGAAGCACTAAACATGGAAAGGAACAACAGGTACCAGCCACTGCAAAAACATACCAAAATGTAAAGTCCATCAATGCTAGGAAGAAACCGCATCAACTAACAAGCAAAATAACCAGCTAATATCATAATGACAGGATCAAGTTCACACATAACAATATTAACCTTAAATGTAAATGGACTAAATGGTCCAATTAAAAGACACAGACTGGAAAACTGGATAGAGTCAAGACCCATCAGTTTGCTGTATTCAGGAGACCCATCTCACATGCAGAGACACACACAGGCTCAAAATAAAGGGATGAAGGAACATCTACCAAGCAAATGGAGAACAAAAAAAAGCAGGGGTTGCAATCCTAGTCTATGATAAAACAGACTTTAAACTATCAAAGATCAAAATAGACAAATAAAGCCATTACATAATGGTAAAGGGATCAATTCATCAGGAAGAGCTACCCTAAATATATATGCACCCAATACAGGAGCACCCAGATTCATAAAACAAGTCCTTAGAGACTTACAAAGAGACTTAGAGTCCCACACAATAATAATGGGAGACTCTAACACCCCACTGTCAACATTTGACAGATCAATGAGACAGAAAGTTAACAAGGATATCCAGGACTTGAACTCGACTCTGCACCAAGCAGACCTAATAGACATCTACAGAACTCTCCACCCGAAATCAACAGAATATACGTTCTTCTCAGCACCACATCGCACTTATTCCAAAATCGACCACATAGTTGGAAGTAAAGCACTCCTCAGTAAATGTACAAGAACAGAAATTATAACAAACTGTCTCTCAGGCCACAGTGCAATCAAACTAGAACTCAGGACTAAGAAACTCAATCAAAACCACTCAATCACATGGAAACTGAACAACCTGTTCCTGAATGACTACTGGGTACATAATAAAATGAAGGCAGAAATAAAGATGTTCTTTGAAACCAATGAGAACAAAGATACAACATACCAGAATCTCTGGGACACATTTAAAGCAGTGTGTAGAGGGAAATTTATAGCACTAAATGCCCACAAGAGAAAGCAGGAAAGATCTAGAATTGACACCCTAACATCACAATTAAAAGAACTAGAGAAGCAAGAGCAAACACATTCAAAAGCTAGCAGAGGGCAAGAAATAACTAAGATCAGAGCAGAACTGAAGGAGATAGAGACACAAAAAACCCTCCATATAAATCAATGAATCCAGGAGCCGGTTTTTTGAAAATATCAACAAAATTGATAGACTGCTAGCAAGACTAATAAAGAAGAAAAGAGAGAAGAATCAAAGAGATGCAATAAAAAATGATAAAGGGGATATCACCACTGATCCCACAGAAATACAAACTACCATCAGAGAATACTATAAACACCTCTACGCAAACAAACTAGAAATCCTAGAAGAAATGGATAATTTCCTGGACACTTACACTCTCCCAAGACTAAAGCAGGAAGAAGTTGAATCCCTGAATAGACCAATAGCAGGCTCTGAAATTGAGGCAATAATTAATAGCCTATCAACCAAAAAAAGTCCAGGACCAGACAGATTCATGGCCAAATTCTACCAGAGGTACAAGGAGGAGCTGGTACCATTCCTTCTGAAACTATTCCAATCAATAGAAAAAGAGGGAATCCTCCCTAACTCATTTTATGAGGCCAGCATCATCCTGATACCAAAACCTGGCAGAGACACAACAAAAAAAGAGAATTTAGGACCAATATCCCCAATGAACATTGATACAAATATCCTCAATAAAATACTGGCAAACAGAATCCAGGAGCACATCAAAAAGCTTATCCACCATGATCAAGTGGGCTTCATCCCTGGAATGCAGAGCTGGTTGAACATACACAAATCAATAAACATAATCCAGCCTATTAACAGAACCAAAGACAAAAACCACATGATTATCTCAATAGATGCAGAAAAGGCCTTTGACAAAATTCAACAGCCCTTCATGCTAAAAACTCTCAATAAATTCGGTATTGATGGAACGTATCTCAAAATAATAAGAGCTATTTATGACAAACCCACAGCCAATATCATACTGAATGGGCAAAAACTGGAAGCATTCCCTTTGAAAACTGGCACAAGACAGGGATGCCCTCTCTCCCCACTCCTATTCAACATAGTGTTGGAAGTTCTGGCTAGGGCAATCAGGCAAGAGAAAGAAATCAAGGGTATACGGTTAGGAAAAGAAGAAGTCACAAATTGTCCCTGTTTGCAGATGACATGATTGTATATTTAGAAAACCGCATTGTCTCAGCCCAAAATCTCCTTAAGCTGATAAGCAGCTTCAGCAAAATCTCAGGATACAAAATTAATGTGTAAAAATCACAAGCATTCTTATACACCAATAACAGACAAACAGAGAGCCAAATCATGAATGAACTCCCATTCACAATAGCTTCAAAGAGAATAAAATACCTAAGAATCCAACTTTACACCCCAACAAGGGATGTAAAGGACCTCTTCAAGGAGAACTACAAACCACTGCTCAGTGAAATAAAAGAGGACACAAACAAATGGAAGAACATACCATGCTCATGGATAGGAAGAATCAATATTGTGAAAATGGCCATACTGTCTAAGGTAATTTATAGATTCAATGCCATCCCCATTAAGCTATCAAAGACTTTCTTCACAGAATTTGAAAAAACTGCCTTAAAGTTCATATGGAACCAAAAGAGACCCCACATTGCCAAGACAATCCTCAGCCAAAAGAACAAAGCTGGAGGCATCACGCTACCTGACTTCAAACTATACTACAAGGCTACAGTAACCAAAACAGCATAGTACTGGTACCAAAACAGAGATATAGACCAATGGAACAGAACAGAGTCCTCAGAAATAATACCACACATCTACAACCATCTGATCTTTGACAAACCTGACAAAAACAAGAAATGGGGAAAGGATTCCCTATTTAGTAAATGGTGCTGGGAAAATTGACTAGCCATAAGTAGAAAGCTGAAACTGGATCCTTTCCTTACCCCTTATACAAAAATTAATTCAAGATGGATTAGAGACTTAAATGTTAGACCTAAAACCATAAAAACCCTAGAAGAAAACCTAGGTAATACCATTCAGGACATAGGCATGGGCAAGGACTTCATGTCTAAAACACCAAAAGCAATGGCAACAAAAGCCAAAATTGACAAATGGGATCTAATTAAACTAAAGAGCTTCTGCACAGCAAAAGAAACTACCATCAGAGTGAACAGGCAACCTACAGAATGGGAGAAAATTTTTGCAATCTACTCATCTGACAAAGGGCTAATATCCAGAACCTACACAGAACTCAAACAAATTTACAAGAAAAAACAACCCCATCAAAAAGTGGGCAAAGGGTATGAATAGACACTTCTCAAAAGAAGACATTCATACAGCCAACAGACACATGAAAAAAATGCTCATCATCACTTGCCATCAGAGACATGCAAATCAAAATCACAATGAGGTATCATCTCACACCAGTTAGAATAGCAATCATTAAAAAATCAGGAAACAACAGGTACTGGAGAGGATGTGGAGAAATAGGAACACTCTTACACTGTTGGTGGGACTGTAAACTGGTTCAACCATTGTGGAAAACAGTGTGGCGATTCCTCAAGGATCTAGAACTAGAAATACCATTTGACCCAGTCATCCCGTTACTGGGTATATACTCAAAGGATTATAAATCATGCTGCTATAAAGACACATGCACACATATGTTTATTGTGGCACTATTCACAATAGCAAAGACTTGGAATCAACCCAAATGTCCATCAGTGACAGACCGAATTAAGAAAATGTGGCACACATACACCATGGAATACTATGCAGCCATAAAAAAGGATGAGTTCATGTCTTTTGTAGGGACATGGATGCAGCTGGAAGCCATCATTCTCAGCAAATTATTGCAAGAAAAGAAAACCAAACATTGCATGTTCTCACTCATAGGTGGGAATTGAACAACGAGAACACTTGCGACACAGGGAGAGGAACACCACACACCAGGGCCTATTGTGCGGAGCAGGGAGTCGGGAGGGATAGCACTAGGAGATATACCTAATGTAAATGACGAGTTAATGGGTGCAGCACACCAACATGGCACATATATACATATGTAACAAACCTGCACGTTATGCACACGTACCCTAGAAATTAAAGTATAATAATAATAAAAAAAAGATATTCACATTTGGATACATCACAAACTGCTGAAAGCCAAAGATAAAGATAAATCTCTAAAGTGGCAAAAAGACAAAAACAAACAAACAAACAAAAAAACAGATTATGTACAAGGGAATCACAGTAAGAGTAACTTCTCATCTAAAATAATGGAGGGCAGAAGGCAGTGACTTGACACATTCAAAGTGAACACACACACACACACACACACACCCCTGTCAACCAAGAATCCTATATGCATCAAAAACATCTTTCAAATAGGAAGGGAAAATAAAGACATTCCAATATAAACCAAAATAGAGAAAATCATTGCTGGCACACCTGCCTTATAAGAAATAATAAAGTAAGTTCTTCATGCTGGAAAGAAGGGACAGTAACTCAAATCCACGTGAAAAAACAAAGAGTGTACTCAAGTTGAGAACATATGCTCATATAAAAGCTTGGACACGAACCTTTATAGCAGCATCCTTCATAATAGTAAAAAAAAAAAAAAAAAAAAAAAAAAAAATCTTCATGTCCATCAATTGACAAATGGACAAACAAAATACATATCCATAGGATGGAATATTCAGCCATAAAAAGGAATGGAGTCTTCACGCCTGCTATGACATGGATGAACTTTGAAATCTATATGCTAAGTAAAAGAGGCCAGACACCAAAGGCCACATATTGTGTTATTCATTTATATGAAATATCCTGAGTGGGCAGATCTTTGGAGACAGAAAGTCGATTTAGTGGTTTCCTACACGTAAGGCAACTGGTGGTAGGGGAATGAATTTTAACGGGCACAAGGTTTCTTTGGTGTCGTGGAAATATTCTACAATTAGGCCATGATTATAACACTCTGTATATACACTAAAGGCCATTAAAAACACTTTAAAAGAGTGAATTTTATGGTAGAACTCAAGAAAACTTAATTTTAATGTAAATTATATTAGAAATCAATTTTCTGTGTAAAAGAGATACAATTGTAAAATCAAATTAGTGAAAACACTACAAAGTTAAAATTGAATTGCAAATATAAGGATGAACTCATGCTTAAAAGTTTTTTTCCTAGCTTTGTCCATTAAATAGCCTAGACCGCACACCTACAACTATCTGATCTTTGACCAACCTGACAAAAACAAGCAACAGGGAAAGGACTACGTATTCAATAAATGGTGCTGGGATAACCGGATAACCATATGCAGAAGATTGAAACTGGACCCCTTCCTTACACCATACATAAAAATTAACTCAAGATGGATTATAGACTTAAATGTAAAACCTAAAACTATAATAACCCTGGAAGACAGCCTAGGCAATACCATTCAGGACAGACATAGGCAAAGATTTAATGATGAGGACACCAAAAGCAATTGCAACAAAAACAAAAATTGGCAAACGGGATCTAATTAAACTAAAGAGTTTCTGTACAGCAAAAGAAACTATCAACAGAGTAAACAACCTACAGGATGGGAAAAATGTTTGCAAACTATGTATCCAACAAAGTTGGTCCTAATATCCAGCATCTATAAGGAATGTGAATTTATAAGAAAAAGCCAAACAACCCTACTAAAAAGTGAGTAAAGGACATGAACACTTTTCAAAAGAAGACATACATGTGGCCAATGCCATCAATTTTATGAAAAAAAGCTCAACATCACTGGCCATTAGAGAAATGCAAATAAAAACCACACTGAGACACCATCTCACACCAGTCAGAATGGCTACTATTAGTCGGCGGAGGGAGAGCATTAGGGAAAATAGCTAATGTATGCTGGGCTTAATACCTGTGCAGCAAGACACCATGGCACACATTTACCTATGTAACAAACCTGCACATCCTGCACATGTACCCCAGAACTAAAAATAAAATTTTTTTTAAAAGTCAAAAAATAACAGATGTTGGTGAGGTTGTGGAGAAAAAGGAAAGCTTATACACTGTTGATGGGAATGTACATATTTCAGCCATTCTGGAAGACAGTGGCGATTCCGCAAATATCTAAAGACAGAAATAACATTCGATCCAGCAATCCCATTACTGGGTATATACCCAAAGGAATATAAATTATTCTATTATAAAGACATATCCATGTGTATGTTCATTGCAGCACTATTCACAATAGCAAAGACATGGAATCAACCTAAATGGCCATCAATGATAGACTGGATGAAGAAAATGTGGTACACATACACCATGGAATGCTATGCAGCCATAGAAAAGAATGAGATCATGTCCTTTGCAGGGACATGGATGGAACTGGAGGCCATTATCCTTAGCAAACTAACACAGGGACAGAAAACCAAATACCGCATGTTCTCACTTATAAGTGGAAGCTAAATAATGAAAACACATGGACACATAGAGGGAAACACACATTGGGGCCTGTCACAGGGTGGATGGGAGGAAAAGGGAGAGGATCAAGAAAAACTACTAATAGGTGCTAGGCTTAATACTTGGGTGATGAAATAATCTGTACAACAAACCCCTATGACACAAGTTTACCTATATAACAAACCTGCACTTGTACCACTAAACTTAAAGGTTAAAAAATATATAATGGTCTAGAAACAATGCCACATTAACAACGAGTACCCTGCTAATACGTTTTGGTCTTTAATCTTATTTCCCACTAAAAGCAAGCAGCAAAGGTTAGAAATGGTTGATTTCAGGTCTGGTACAGGGAAGACACAAAGTGAAGCTGAGACACACCTTGTTAAGCCAGAAAGCAAGATCCGTCCATAGAAGATGATCTTATTTTACGTATGAGTATGTAAATATAGAGATCCAGAAGGATAAGAACTAAGATGTTAAAATGATGTGCTCTGGGTAGTAAGAATGTGCTGCTTTTATGTTTTTATTTTTGCCTGCCTGTGTTTTCTAATTTTTCCAATATGTATTACTATTAATAACAAAAGGCTATTAAAAATGTGCTTGCAGACTATTGCTGTAAACAAGAGGGAATTAGAACAGAATTTTGAGCTAGAGAGTACTCTGATCAGGTCCTAGTGGCAGATAAAGGCAGATTCTAGCTCTGACTCAGTGAATGCTCCACTGTATTTTCCCTAAGTTGAGTCCCATATTTAACAGCAATGGTTTGAAGCCTAATTGTAGGTGGGCCAAGGATGCATGTTGGCTAGTTTTATGGCCACAGAAAAGCAGGAAAACTACAGAGGTTTCTTTTCCTGTTTTCTGTCTTTATCATTCTTCTGACCTTTGGTGCCTTATGAACCAGAAAAAAGAAAGCTGACAGGGTAAAACACCTGCTATGTCCTTGCAGTTTCTACATAAATTGGAGAAGGTCAAGTCATAGATGTTCAGAATGTTAGGTGATAAACTTTGTTATTTTGGTCTCCTCTAAAAAAACAAGTATCTCTTAAAAAGACTAAAGTGTGGAGAATAGATTTTAGCCACCTTAAACATAAAAAATCATAATCTAGATGTCAACATTCATCAAAAAGAAGCTTTTCTGTGAAATTATGAACTGTCTTTTTAAGGAGGTCGATCCCTGGTTAGAAACTTCACACTAAGTTCTAGCGGATAAAAATGCTTCACTCATTAACGGTATCAGACATGGAAAATGGTTGCATTTTCACATTGCATGATACAAATGGGTACAGAACTCAAGTTTGTCATGTTTCAAAAATGCAGAATCTAAGAAATATAGCACAAAGGTCAATCTTAAATTGTCAAAGAGTATACACAATGAAAGGTTAACTATAATGTCATAAGTTCACAAATATGATTTCACAATAGATTCTGTGTTACTGAATTGCCCTGCTGGCAATTATGTGACTGGAAGGAAACATTTACTCTAGAGATAAAGTTTAAAAAGAGTTCATGATTCACGGATGACATGTAATAATATGGAAAATATTTCAAAAATTGAAATTCTAGGACATTCCAAGGAAAGTAATAGCTCAGTAAGAGCTTTTACCAAGTGAGTTTATCTGGAAGGGGGTCAGCATGAGGAAACAATTAGGTGTTTGCGTGGGTGTGTGCAGGGAACCTGGATTTGTCCAAGGTGGTCATAGCTATTTGCCTACCCTGTTCTTGTGACTTCTTTGACATTACCTAGTGGGTTGGCTTCATTCTGGGGAATGGCTGGCATGCTTTGGAAGGTAATACAAATGCAAAAGCATAAATGGTTACCACTCTCATCTCCCTTTTGCCTGCTCCCCTCTCACTGCTGGAAAAAAACAACATAGCCACTTGAAGTTGTTTCCAAATGCAACTGAGCTCTCAACACTGCTTCCTTTGACTTTTCCCATAGGTTGTTATCTCAAGCTTTAGCTTTCTCACACATCTAACTCGTTCACAGAAAATATTGGGCCACATATTCCTTTCCTTCTCCACCTGTGCTTTCAAATATATGCTTTCCTACCTTTTCCTAGGCATTGAGTCATCAGTGATAGCTTCTCTCCTTTTAATCTCTACTTCTTCCTCTTTTTTTTTTTTTGAGACGAAGTTTTGCTCTTGTTGGCTAGGCCGGAGTGCAATGGCACAATCTCAGCTCACTGCAACCTCCACCTCCTGGGTTCAAGCAATTCTCCTGCCTCAGCCTTCCCGAGTAGCTGGGATTACAGGTGCCCGCCACCATGCCCAGTTAATTTTTGTATATTAATAGAGACAGGGTTTCACCATGCTGACCAGGCTGGTCTTGAGCTTCTGACTTCAGGTGATCCACCCACCTTGGCCTCCCAAAGTATTGGGATTGCAGGTATGAGCCACTGCACCCGGCCCTACTTCTTCTTCTTTACTGGCTAGCATAATCTAGTAGTCAAGTACATCACAGGTCAAATGGATTTTGTTTTGAATTATAGCTCTGCTAGGTTTTTTTTTTTTTTTTTTTTTTTTTTGGCAAGGTCTTGCTCTGTTGCCCAGGCTGGGGTACAGTGGTATAATCATAACTCACTGCAGCCTTGAATTCCTGTGGCTCAAGCGATACTCCTGCCTCAGCCTCCCAAGTAGTTAGGACTACAAGTGTGCATCACCACGCCCCACTAGATTTTCTTAAAATGTTTTGTAGAGATGGAGTCTTGCTATGTCACCCAGGCTGATCTCAAACTTCTGGTCTCAGGCAATCCTTCTGCTTTGGTCTCCCCAAAAGTGATGGGATTACAGGTGTGAGCCACCATGCCTGGCCAGCTTTGCTGTTTTTTTAAACTATGCAACTTGAAGTGATATTAAACTAGTCCTTGCCTTGGTTTCCTCAGTTGTAAGAGACACAGAAAATGAATCAATGTACATATGTAGTTTAGTATCTTAGTGCACACATAAAGTCTTATTGGTGTTAGCTAGTTTATTATAATCATTATTATCTTAAACCTATAAATTTGCTCATCTCTCTCATTTCAAAAACAAACAAGACAAAATTCACCTCAGGCCTTGTGCTCCCATTTAATTACCTTCTTTCTCTCCTTGACTTTTCACTTCAATTCTTCTCAAAAGACTAGTCTCTGCTCCGTCCCTTCATTCCCTCCCCTTTCATCACTTACCAACTTGTAGTAACCAGACTGCCAGTACACTAGCAAATTAGTAAACTGACTGAGGACTTCCTCACTTGTCCTCCTTGAGTCTGTCCTGCATGCTGCCAGCAGAATGCTCCATCGAAACACAATTCTCACCTTGCTTCAGACCCTTCAAAGGATCTCATCACCTTCAGAATTAAGTGTAGGCTCCTTAACATGGTGTACAAAGGTCTTTATTATCTGGTAGCTGCCACCTTCTCCAAACCTGTCTCCTCCCTCTCTTTATCGCCCATGAAGATTTCAGTTCTGTAATAGCAACTACAGTTCCTATGGTAGGTAGAACAATCCTCCGCATCCCCCAGGATATGCATGTCCTAATCCATGGAACCTGTGGATGGCTCTCTTTACATGACAAAAGAGACTGCAAATGTGATTAAGAATGGCCCCTTGAGATGGGGAGATTATTGTGGATTAACCAGGTGAGCCCAATCCAATCATGTGAGTACTTCAAAGCAGAGAATCATTCCTGGCTGCATTTCAGACATGAAATAAAAGGAGGAGGAGGAAAGATCTGAAATATGAGAAGGACTTGACCCACTGTTGCTGACTATAGAGGAAGGTGGTCATGAGTCAAGCAACATAGGTGGCTTCCAGAAGCTGGAAAAGGCAAGGAACTAAATGCTCCCGTGGAGCCTCCAGAAATGAATGTAGCCATGGTTATACCCTGATTTTAGCCAACTGAGGCTCAGGTTGGACTTCTGATCTACAGAATTATTAGATGATAAATTTGTGTTTAAGCCTATAAATTTGTGGTAATTTGTTATGGCAGCACAGGAAACTAATACAATTCCTAAACCACACCACGCTTTTTTGTTTTAAATTATACTTTAAGTTCTAGGGTACATGTGCACAACATGCAGGTTTGTTACATATGTATACATGTGCCATGTTGGTGTGCTGCACCCATTAACTCATCATTTACATTAGGTATATCTCCTAATGCTATCCCTTCCCCCTCCCCCGATCCCATGACAAGCCCCAGTGTGTGATGTTCCCCTTCCTGTGTCCAAGTGTTCTCATAATTCAATTCCCACCTATGAGTGAGAATGTGTGGTGTTTGGTTTTCTGTTCTTGCGATAGTTTGCTGAGAATGATGATTTCCACCTGCATCCATGTCCCTACAAAGGACATGAACTCATCCTTTTTTATGGCTGCATAGTATTCCATGGTGTATATGTGCCACATTTGCTTTATCCAGTCTATCATTGATGGACATTTGGGTTGATTCCAAGTCTTTGCTATTGTGAATAGTGCCACAATAAACATACGTGTGCATGGGTCTTTACAGCAGCATGATTTATAATCCTTTGAGTATATACCCAGTAATGGGATGGCTGGGTCAAATGGTATTTCTAGTTCTAGATCCTTGAGGAATCGCCACACTGTTTTCCACAATGGTTGACTAGTTGACAGTCCCACCAACAGTGTAAAAGTTTCACAGCATGTTATTGGTCTATTCAGGGATTCAACTTCTTCCTGGTTTAGTCTTGGGAGAGTGTATGTGTCCAGGAATTTATCCATTTTTTTCTATGTTTTCTAGTTTATTTGCGTAGAGGTGTTTATTCTCTGATGATAGTTTGTATTTCTGTGGGATCGTGGTGATATCCCCTTTATCATTTTTTATTGCATCTCTTTGATTCTTCTCTCTTTTCTTATTAGTCTTGCTAGCAGTCTATCAATTTCGTTGATTGTTTCAAAAAACCAGCTCCTGGATTCATTGGTTTTTTGAAGGGTTTTTTGTGTCTCTATCTCCTTCAGTTCTGCTCTGATCTTAGTTATTTCTTGCCTTCTGCTAGCTTTTGAATGTGTTTGCTCTTGCTTCTGTAGTTCTTTTGTGATGTTAGGGTGTCAATTTTAGATCTTTCCTGCTTTCTCTTGTGGGCATTTGTGTTATAAATTTCCCTCTACACACTGCTTTAAATGTGTCCCAGAGATTCTGGTATGTTGTATCTTTGTTCTCATTGGTTTCAAAGAACATCTTTATTTCTGCCTTCATTTTGTTATGTACCCAGTAGTCATTCAGGAGCAGGTTGTTCAGTTTCCATGTAGTTGAGTGGTTTTGATTGAGTTTCTTAGTCCTGAGTTCTAGTTTGATTGCACTGTGGTCTGAGAGACAGTTTGTTATAATTTCTGTTCTTGTACATTTGCTGAGGAGTGCTTTACTTCCAACTGCATGGTCAGTTTTGGAATATGTGTGATGTGATGCTGAGAAGAACGTATATTCTGTTGATTTAGGGTGGAGAGTTCTGTAGATGTCTATTAGGTCTGCTTGGTGCAGAGATGAGTTCAAGTCCTGGATATCCTTGTTAACTTTCTGTCTTGTTGATGTGTCAAATGTTGACAGTGGGGTGTTAGAGTCTCCCATTATTATTGTGTGGGAGTCTAAGTCTCTTTGTAAGTCTCTAAGGACTTGCTTTACGAATCTGGGTGCTCCTGTATTGAGTGCACATATATTTAGGATAGTTAGCTCTTCTTGTTGAATTGATCCCTTTACCATTATGTAATGGCCTTCTTTGTCTCTTTTGATCTTTGTTGGTTTAAAGTCTGTTTTATCAGAGACTAGGGTTGTAACCACTGCCTTTTTTTGTTTTCCATTTGTTTGGTAGATCTTCCTCCATTCCTTTATTTTGAGCCTATGCGTGTCACTGTACTGGAGATGGGTCTCCTGAACACAGCAAACTGATAGGTCTTGACTCTTTATCCAATTTGCCAGTCTGTGTCTTTTAATTGGACCATTCAGCCCACTTACATTTAAGGTTAATATTGTTATGTGTAAATTTGATCCTGTCATTATGATGTTAGCTGATTATTTTGCTCATTAGTTGATGCAGTTTCTTCCTAGCATTGATGGTCTTTACATTTTGGCATGTTTTTGCAGTGGCTGGTACTGGTTGTTCCTTTCCATGTTTAGTGCTTCCTTCAGGATCTCTTGTAGGGCAGGCCTGGTGGTGACAAAATCTCTCAGCATTTGCTTGTCTGTAAAGGATTTTATTTCTCCTTCACTTATGAAACTTAGTTTGGCTGGATATGAAATTCTGGGTTGAAAATTCTTTTAAGAACATTGAATATTGGCCCCCCACTCTTTTCTGGCTTGTAGAGTTTCTGCCGAGAGATCTGCTGTTAGTCTGGTGGCCCTCCCTTTGTGGGTAACCCGATCTTTCTCTCTGGCTGCCCTTAACATTTTTTCCTTCATTTCATCTTTGGTGAATCTGACAATTGTGTGTCTTTGAGTTGCTCTTCTCGAGGATTATCTTGGTGGTGTTCTCTGTATTTCCTGAATTTGAATGTTGGCCTGCCTTGCTAGGTTGGGGAAGTTCTCCTGGATAATATCCTGCAGAGTGTTTTCCATCTTGCTTCCATTCTCCCCATCACTTTCAGGTACACCAATAAGACACAGATTTGGTCTTTTCACATAGTCCCATATTTCTTGGAGGCTTTGTTCATTTATTTTTACTCTTTTCTCTCTAAACTTCTTTTCTCACTTCATTTCATTCAGTTGATCTTCTATCACTGATACCCTTTCTTCCAGCTGATCAAATCGGTTACTGAAGCTTGTGCATTCATCACGTAGTTCTCATGCCATGGTTTTCAGTTCCATCAGGTCATTTAAGGACTTCTCCACTTTGGTTATTGTAGTTAGCCATTTGTCAAATCTTTTTTCAAGGTTTTTAGCTTCTTTGCAATCAGTTTGTACCTCCTCTTTTAGCTCGGAGAAGTTTGATCGTCTGAAGCCTTCTTCTCTCAGCTCATCAAAGTCATTCTCTGTCCAGCTTTGTTCCATTGCTGGCGAGGAGCTGCATTCCTTTGGAGTGGGAGAGGCACTCTGATTTTTAGAATTTTCAGCTCTTCTGCTCTGTTTTTTTCCCCATCTTCGTGGTTTTATCTACCTTTGGTCTTTGATGATGGTGACGTACAGATGGGGTTTTGGTGTGGATGTCCTTTCTGTTTGTTAGTTTTCCTTCTAACAGGCAGGACCCTCAGCTGCAGGTCTGTTGGAGTTTGCTGGAGGTTCACTCCAGACCCTGTTTGCCTGGGTATCAGCAGCAGAGGATGCAGAAGAGTGAATATTGCTGAACAGCAAATGTTGCCTCCTGATCGTTCCTCTGGCAGCTTCATCTCAGAGGGGTACCCAGTTGTGTGAGGTGTCAGTCTGCCCCTACTAGGGGGTGCCTCCCAGTTAGGCTACTTGGGGGTTAGGGACCTACTTGAGGAGGCAGTCTGTCCATTCTCAGATCTCGAACTCCGTGCTGGGAGAACCACTACTCTCTTCAAAGCTGTCAGATAGGGACATTTAAATCTGCAGAGGTTTCTGTTGCCTTTGGTTTGGCTATACCCTGACCCCAGAGGTGGAGTCTACAGAGGTAGGCAGGCCTCCTTGAGCTGCGGTGGGCTCCATCCAATTCGAGCTTCCAGGCTGCTTTGTTTACTTACTCAAGCCTCAGCAATGGCAGGTGCCCCTCCCCAGCCTTGCTGCCACCTTGCAGTTAGATCTCAGACTGCTGTGCTAGCAATGAGGGAGGCTCCATGGTCGTGGGACCCTCCGAGCCAGGTGCGGGATATAATCTTCTGGTGTGCCATTTGCTAAGACCCTTGGAAAAGGGCAGTATTAGGGTGGGAGTATCCCGACTTTCCAGGTGCTGTCTATCATGGTTTCCCTGGGCTAGGAAAGGGAATTTTGTGACCCCTTCCACTTCCCAGGTGAGGCGATGCCTTGTCTTGCTTCGACTCTCGCTCGGTGGGCTGCACTCACTGTCCTGCACCCACTATCTGACACACCCTAGTGAGATGAACCTGGTACCTCAGTTGGAAATGTAGAAATCACCCGTCTTCTGTCGTTCATGCTGGGAGCTGTAGACTGGAGCTGTTCCTATTCGGCCATCTACCATACCACATTTTTACATGTTATTTCTACCTATCTGCAATTTCTTTTCTCTCTTATCTACTTGAAACACTCTGATTACTCCTATTCTTTCTTTAAAGCAACTTAGTGGTCACCACCTGTGGCTCCTTCAAGTGACACCTCCAGGCAGAATTTATTAGTTCTCCCTACTGCTGCTTTATTTTCAGATGCCTCTATTATTGCACACATTGTACACTGTGGTCAACATGTTTAAACATCTACCCCCCCCCATTAGACTGTGCACTCCTTGATGACAGGAACCCTGCTCTGTTAATCCTTGAGTCCTCACACATAATTTGACATCTTGTAAGTGCTTAATAATTTCCATTAAACTGTTGTTGATCTAAGCTTATCTTAAAACCAAAGATGCAGTTAAAAGAATTCATGTTTATTCACCACTTCTACTGCAACTTATCTGTCACAGAAGGCAAATGTAAGAGATGGAGCATAGCAAGGTAATTTGGCCTGTCCATAGGCCTGGAAGAGCAAGGTGTGCCTTACAAAACTAGCTGCCTTGCTCACAACTCTTCTCCCTTCTGTGTGGTTGGCAAGGTTCACAGGATGAGCAGAGAATTCTGGGACTGTTCTCTCACAGCTGTTTGTTCCTTCTTTGGTGGCCACCACAGGAATGTGAGGGGGAGGTCAAAGGGGGCAAACAGGGCCTCCCAAGAGTTAAGACAGCAAATGCGGTGGGCATGGTGGGTGAGTAATGCAGGTGCTTAGCCACATGTATGACTTCAAAGTTGCAATAATTTTAAAATAAACATATGGTCAAATAAATAAAAAGCATGCCTAAACACAACCATGCCAATAAGTGTCATTCCCTTTAAAGCACCCACATTTGTCCTAGTGAAACTGCAGTTGCTTAGACCTTTAATAATCATTTAACCCATGTTTAAAATTATTTCCTCTCTACCTCCAAGAATCCTGGGGGGAGATGGTAGCAGGTTGGAGTGGCTGTGAGCCTGAGAGGCAGGAAATGAGCCAGACTGAAACCCATATGCCTCTGTCAGAACTTCAAAGACTGCACCAATGGTAAGAGGAAAGAACCTAACAGGGCCAAAGCCGTGAAGCATATTCACTTAAGGATCAGAACACAGTCGGAGTCAGGAAACAGAGCCAGGATAAAACCACTAGAATAAAGTCACAAAACATTAACCAGAAGAGGCAGGGAGTGACCTGGGTACCAGAAGGAATTCTGTTGCAGGATGTGACAGACTAATCAGTGTTTAATCCTTCCTAGGCAGAGGCTCCACCACCAGTGCACCTTTAAAGGCCTGGAGTGGGCTCAGGCAGTGAGAAACTAGAAATGGGGCCTGGACCTTTAGAGACCAGAGCATCTCTCACACAACAGCTACACATGTATGAAGAACATGTCCATAGCTGGTCATTTGTTACCTCACTTTGTTGATCACAGACAAAAACCACTTCCCTGACCTTGTCCTACGTGTTGTCATTGTAAATGTGGGTGAGCCCAGAGAACAGTGGGCTGAATCTCTGGGTTTGGCTGCTTTCTATGCTGCCAAGTAGTAGTGGACACCCACCTTTCAGGCCCCCTTTTATGTGCTGAGAGCACCTCCCTTCTTAGCTGTCTGTCATTCAGTATACCCTAGCTCTAGGCTGCAAGGCTTCAGTGTGAGGACAGAGGTGCTCCCCACAACAAAGTCTGGGACCTCTGGTACCCCACCTTCACGTTTTGAAGATGCTGTTTCACCCAGCATTCTTTCTGGTATTCATCAATAATAGTGCATTTAGCATGGAGGTATCCCCGAGTGCCCTTCACTTCCCCTTCTGCCAGGCAGACTGTGATGAACAGTGAAGTCTTTCACAGCTACTCACAGAAGTAGTCTTTAAAAAAAGAACAAAAACTCAAAATTGCAACTTGAACTTCCCCATTAATACCATAAAATGGAACTTGGGAGCAGAATATAAGGATGTTTGAGTTCCACTCTTGCTAATTTGCTGGTAAGGGGGCTTGAAATCCTGGTCACGTATTTGGGCAAGTCTACTCTTTGTTAAATCATTTCCCAAGTATGTTATTCTTTTTGATTCTGTTGAAAATGAAATTTTCCCCTCACTTTCATTTTTTGGCTCATTTATTGCTAGTATATAGAAGCCATTCAGTTTTGTTCACTAAAATTCTCATTTGTCATGTAAATACAGGGCAAACCTCAGAACTCAGGTATGAGCCCTTTTATGTTTTCTGCAAGTGTTGTGTTTTAGGCAGAGTATCTTTGCCTCTTTTGTTCACTTGATAGATCCTGAGCATCTAGAACACTCCCTGACATGCAGGTACTCGAAAATGTTGAATGAATCAGGCCACCATCTCATGCATTCCTCCATGAGAGCACTTATCTTTATGTGTTGAAATCATGCTCACATGTCTGTCCATCAGATGAGAAGTGCCCTGAAGCCAGGGATCATTCTAGTGTCCTAGGAACCCTGCACGGTACATGTCACACACCAGGTGCTCAGCACATGCCTGAAGACTCTATGGCTATGTATCAGGGTGGGGTTGCAGCATGAAGGGTTGCGCATATCACCAAAGGAAATCACAATGTGTGGTGCTCCCTTTCCACATCCACGTGATTTGGACCAGTCATAGAACTAACACCAGCAGATTAAACAGTGTGTATATGTGCATGCCTGTGTATGAAGGAAGAAGAACATAAATTTGATATTTGTCATGCATGATATATGGACTGGTTGACTGTATGTAGAATACACACTCACTACACAGTTTGGAATGGATATTAAAAGCCTTTGAATCGAAAACCTGTCACACATTTCCTCCTGACACTGCTATCCAGGCAAAGTCAGTGATGTGGTTTGGATCTGTGTCCCTATAAAAAGTTTCATGTTGAATTGTAATACCCCATGTTGGAGGTGGAGTCCGAAGGGAGGTGACTGGATCATGGGGGTGGATCCTTTATGAATGATATAGCACTATCCCCTTGGTGCTGTCTCGTGATAGAGTTCTCATGAGATCTGGTTGCTTTAAACTGTGCAGCACCTCCCTCTCCTCTTCTCTCTTGCTCCTGCGCCTGCCTTGTAAGATTGCCTGCTCCTGCTTTGCCTTCCGCCATGAGTAAAAGCTCCCTGAGGCTTTCCCAGAAGCAGATGCCTCCATGCTTCCTGTACAGCCTGTGGAACCATGAGCCAATTAAACCACTTTTCTTTTTAAGTTAGCCAGTCTCAGATATTTCCTTGTAGCAGTGGAGACTGGATTAACACAGTCTTCAACTCAATGTGATCTGCCTCCAACAACACACAACTCAGCCTATAGCTACTCAACGGAAATCACTTCAGTAGATCGGTGGGCCAAATTTAAATATCGAAGAGACTCAAATCCCTGAGTAAAGCAGAAAATTCAACATCTGAGTATTTGAATCCTAACACTTTTTGGTGAGCAAAAGAACAGACGTTTAAAAATAACTAAATGGGTATTATCAAGTGTTGCGGGAAGTCAGGGACCCCAAACGGAGGGACCAGATGAAGCCACGGCAGAAGAACATAAATTGTGAAGATTTCACGGACATTTATCACTTCCCCAATCAATACTCTTATAATTTCCTATGCCTGTCTTTACTTTAATCTCTTAATCCCATCATCTTTGTAAGCTGAGGATGTATGTCGCCTCAGGACCCTGTGATAATTGCGTTATCTGTACAAATTGTTTGTAAAACATGTGTGTTTGAACAATATGAAATATGGGCATCCTAAAAGAACAGATTACAGCAATTTCCAGGGAACAAGGGAGATAACCGTAAGGCCTGACTCCCTGCAGGGCCGGGCAGAACAGAGTCGTATTTCTCTTCTTGCAAAAATGAATAGGAGAATTATCACTGAATTCTTTTTCTCAGCATATAACAGTCCTGGGAAAATAATGCATTCCCAGGGGAGGCCTCTAAAATGGCCGCTCTGGGAGTGTCTGTCTTACGCAGTTGTAGATAAATTAAGAAATATGCCCTGGTCTCCTGCAGCATCCCCAGGCTTGCTAGGGTTAGGAAATTCCAGCCTGTCAAATTCTAGTCAGACTGGTTGTCTGCTCTTGAACCCTGTTTCCTGTTAAGATGTTTATCAATGACAATGTGTGCCCAGCAGGACATGGACCTTCATCAGTAATTCTAGTTTCACCCTGGCCTTGTGATCTCACTCTGCCTCTCTGCCCTTGTGATATCTTATTGCCTTTAAAGCATGTGATCTCTGTGACCCACACCTTATTCGTACACTCCCTCCCCTTTTGAAATCCATAATAAAAACTTGCTGGTTTTGCAGCTCAGGGGGCATCACAGAGCCTGCCAATGTATGATGTCACTTCCCAGAGACCCAGCTGTAAAATTTCTTTTGTACTCTTTCTCTTTATTTCTCAGACCAGCTGACACTTAGGGAAAATAGAAAAGAACTTATGTTTAAATATTGGGGGCTGGCTCTCCCAATAATAAAGTGTTACATTTAAAAGTTCTAAAGTTAGAGCCTCAATCTTTTAGTTTATGTACTAATGTGAACCAGTTAGCTACCAAATAAATTTCTTCAAATGCTATAATTGACTTGTAACAGAAAATAGCTATTTCCCATCATATTTTCATAACAGATTATCCTGGAATTTCCTTGGAAAAGGGTGGAATATTCAGAAATTAACAGTCTTCCAAGAAATTTGTTTTGTATGATATTTAGAGACACAGTTCTTCAGTTTATCTTAGTTTTTTAAAAAGCTGATAGAACCATACATAAGTATAATTTGAATTTTTTTCATTTGATACTAAACTTTGATATCTAAACAAAGTAGAAAGAAAACTTTTTTAAGTTTAAAAAATAGATTCTAACAAACATTTCACCAAACACAGCTGTTTCTAGTTCACAAAATTGACCATTACAAAATATTTTAATGTGTTTTCTGGCAAACAAATTGCCTCATTTCATGGAAATGCCACATTTCCAGTTATTACTGATAGTTTATAACATTTTAAGGATATATAAACAATTCCTATGATTTCTATATCAGAAAAAGAAGGTAAGATAGTATTTAAATCTCTTAAAATATGTAAGATAGACCTTACTCATGTCATAGTAGTGTATTTCATGCCACAGATTGCAAATTAACAACCAACAGTATAAATACACTCTGCAGGTGTTTTTAGTGTGTGCAAGTTTTTTTTAAAAAAAATAGAGAATTCATTGTCAACACTTAAAAATTGGGGCCAGTCATGGTGGCTCATGCCTATAATCCCAGCTCTTTGGGAGGCTGAGGAGGCATGATCACTTGAGCCCAAGAGTGAAGGACCAGCCTAGGCAACATAGTGAGACCCCATCTCTACCAAAAAAAAAAAAAAAAAATAGCAGTTATTCAGAAGGCTGATATGGGAGGATTGCTTGAGACTGGGAGATGGAGGCTGCAGTGAGTTGTGATTATGCCACTGTACTCCAACCTGGGTGACAGGGTGAGACCCTGCCAAAAAAAAAAAAAGAGAGAGAGGGAGAGAATTGGTAGATTTTACCATAAAAATCAGAGTTTTCCACTTTTCTTCAAAAATTATTACACTTGATGACACTGGATTCATATTCCACTGGATTCACTGTTGCAAATGCAGCAATCAATTGGCATTTAGCAGAGACTGGCTTTCAGAGCTACCATAAGAGTACACTTTTAAAAAGGGGCACAGTCTGACCCATTCATTCAATGTGTGCACACATACCAAGACAACTATTTGACTCACTCATGATAGATTTATCGGCCTTGTGGGCATTTGAGATTTGGACCTTGCTTTATAATTTATATATACATACATATGTATCTATTGCATATAATATTTAATACATAAAATTTACATATAAATTATAATCTTATAAATTACAAAGGTTATAATTTATATATAGGTATATAAATATACACACATACATACATACAGTCATGTTCTGCAAAATGACATTTCAGTCAATGATGGACCACATATGCAATGGTGGTTCCATAAAATTATAATGGAGCTGAAAAATTCCTATTGCTTACTGACACTGTAGTTGTCCTGACATTGCAGCATAACACATTAGTCATGTGGTTGTGGCCATGTTGGTGTAAACAAACTTATTACACTGTCAGTTGCATAAAACTATAGCACAGTACAGTGATGTCCTAGGCCTTCACATTCACTCACCACTCACTGACTTATCCCAAGCAACTTCCAGTCCTGCAAGCTCCAGTCACAGTAAGTGTCCTATACTGTGTCTTTTTCTTTTATACCATATTTTAACTGTACCTTTTCTATGTTTAGATACATTTAGATACTTAAATACTTACCATTGTATCACAATTGCCTATAATATCAGCACAGTAACATGCTGTACAGACTTGTATCCTAGGAGCTATCGGCTACACCATATAACTTAAGGGTGTAGTAGGCTATACCATCTAGGTTTGTGTAAGGTACCCTCTATGATGTTTGCACAATGATTAAATAGCCTAACAATGTTTTTCTCAGAACATATCCCTCTTAAGTGACACATGACTACACCCATATAGAACTATATATTTATATAACACTCTCTCTATATATATATATGTGTGTGTGTGTGTGTATATATAGTTAACAAGGGTATATATGTAGAAAATATTTTGAAGTTGTAGTTGACTTTTTCCACATATATGTATATATTTTCATATATATTTATAATGCCATGGCTCTTTGTTTCTAAAACAAATGAGTATGTAGCTGAATTTCTATTTTATATATGTATACATGTACATGTATACATGTATATACATACACATATGCATACATATATGTACACACATACATATGTGTACATATATGTACACACGCATGCATGTGTACATATATGTGCACATGCATACATATACATGTGTGTATATGTGTACACACATGTATACACATACGTACATACACGTATACATATGTACATACATGTATGCACGTGTACATACATGTATACATATGTACATATATGTATACATACATGTATGTGTGTGTAGAAAATGTCATTCACTTGGTTGAAAGAATGACTCCCTGGTTCTAAAACTGTTGCACAAGCTTTTTGGAATGTCTTATTCCTTGGGATTGTGTCTGTCTCTCTTGCATATCTCTGTATCTACCTGAGCATAAGGCTATATGACTATCATTTGAGGTTTAGAATGTAATACTTTAAAATTCTAGAGATTTTCTTACTCTGTTTCCATATACTAACCTTTGATAATTTCATGAAAAGATCATATAAACATGAATGTGATCCTTTGTTCACTAATCACAGTATTTTAAAATTATAGTAAAAGATTTTGCTACTTGGATATTAGTATGTCCTTTCAATACAACAAAACATACATCATAGAACAAAAAATGGTTAAAAAGATTATGAAGACACAGAGAAAATGTGTTGGTCAGCTAAATGTTAGGGCTGAAAAACAGGAAACATTCAATTAACATGAAAACCTTTCTCTTATCTGCATACGTCATCCTTGCAGTTAATGATCCCTTTGGCACTGTACTTTATGAGCTTTGACAAAAAAGCAAATTATAATTTGTGAGGGAAATGCAGACAAATTCTAAACAACTTGCCCCAGCAGCTATTTTAGCAAAGGTTTGAGCCAAATAGGAAGTAAACATCCAGTAATGTAGGCAAATGAGAAAATTATTTCCAGGGAAGTTAAGCACCAGCAGACTAGGGATTCTAAGAGAGGAGTTATCCAGACAAAAATAAACTTGAGAAATTACATAATTTCTGGCTTCCAGTGAGATAGAAGACTGACAATTCCATTAAGAGGGGTCCATTTCCATCTTTTTTTCACCAGTATATTCCCAAACTCAAGATGGTTGAGAAACTTGAGCAAGGTCACAAAGCTGGCCTGAGGCTTTGTAGGGACTTGATTCTATAACTGATTCACTTACTAGTTTTTATAAATGAATAACATAATCTTGCTGATGGCATAGAGACAGTGTGAAGCACATTTAGAAAACTTTAGGTTGTCCAGGTTGGCAAGCATAAAAGACCATCTGGCGGTGGACACTATCCAAAGAAGAATACTATGTCAAATTAATGCTGTGAGGAATGGAGGGTGAAGAAGCTAATTGCACTATAACTTATTGTATAAAACTAAGAGATAATGGTCTAAATTATAAAAAAAGAGGGGACAAAGTCATTATATAATGGTATGAATATAAAAATAACCATTATAACAAAAGCACAAATCTTCCTAAATTACAGAAGCTATACTATGAATTAAAAAATGACATTTACAAATATAAAGAAAGGATAAACCTTAAAATGAGTTATTATAGGAAGAAAGAGGAAACAGGGTGGGGGGAGTGGTTAGGGATACAAGCTAGAATTCTTTAAAATATACTTTGTTTTGTAGATATAATCTAGAAAAATGTAGTACTTTATTAAATTAAGAAGCAATTTTAGAATTTGAAAAAATAAACCAATTGGATATAACTATATATCAAAGTATAACTTCATGGAAAGGAACCATTCCGATTTGAATAGGAATCCTAAGTAGATTTTACCGTAAGGACAAAAAGACCTGCAACTATTTTTTTATAATCACATTGTTGGTAGTAGTGTTATTCTGAAACACTTATGTGTACACTGTGTGATAAAGTCAATGAATAATTACATAATGTCATTGAAAACTAGTATTTTGATGTGGAGAAAAGAGACATCTGTAAGACTGAAGAGGTAAAATAAATTCCCTGTGTAATTATTGACTTTGAAGTGGTAATATTATGATGTATTTTATATGTACATTATCTTTCCTAGCTCTGTCCATTAAAAAGGCATAGACACAGAGATTAACCTAGCAGCAATGAGTGCCTCTTATTCCAAGATTCTAGTCTCTAAATACCATTTCCCACTTAAAGAAAAAGGGGAGGCTCCTTTGGAGAAATGACTGATTCTAAGTTTTCAGCATGGAAACAAGCCTCCAATGCTTCTGTCACATCAGAAAGCAAAAAATCTACTCAAGACTACTAGAATCATGTCAAAGCGATTTGGAGTCATGTCAAAAGGCTCCCACTACCCAAAAAATGGGCCAGAAGGACTGGCAATGAGCTAACAACTACAAAGGATGGGAATAACTATGTTTAAGTAAATAAGTTCACAGTAATACTTCAAAAACAAAAACTACAAAAAAACAAAAACACCCCACAACACCTCTCACCTTTGAAGGATACTGGGGAATCAATTAATCATTCTGAAAACTTGAAAATCAAGCATTTATCATGCCTCTACAACAGGGTAACTAAATAACTGGAAGTTTCTCTTTTTAGAAGGATTCTAATTAATAAATGAAGAGAAAATAATAGTATTATAATATTGTCATTTAAATTCCTTAATGGATTAATAGACCCAGGCAAGGATTATCAATAGCAGGTAACATCACTAAAAGGGAGACAACTAATATCATGTGCCTCCTGATGAAAGTTCATGTAACCAAGAGGCATCACATTTTCTGAATTCGAACTATACTACAAGGCTATAATAACCAAAATAGCATGGTACTGGTGCAAAAATGACACACAGATCAATGGAACAGAACAGAGAACTCAGAAATAAAGCCATATACTACAACCAACTGATCTCCAACAAAGTTGACAAAAAGAAAGAATTGGGAAAGGACATCCTACTCAAACAATGGTACTGGAAAGAGTGGCTTGCTGTATGAAGAAGAATGAAACTGTACCCCTAGCTCTCACCGTATATAAAAATTAACTCAAGAGGGATTAAAGACTTAAATGTAAGACCTCAAACTATATAAATCCTAAAAGAACACTCTTAAACATTAGACTAGAAAAAGAATTTATGACTAAGACCTCAAAGGCAAATGCAACAAAAACAAAAATTGACAAATGAAATTTAATTAAACTAAAGAGCTTCAGCACAGCAAAGAAACAATCAATGGAGCAAACAGACAATCTACAGAATGGGAAAAAATATTTGCAAACTATCAGGCTGACAAAGGACAAATATCCAGAATCTGCAAGGAACTTAAATCAACAAGCAAAACACAAATAACCTCATTAAAAAGTGGGCAAAGGATGTGAACAGATGCTTCCCAAAAGAAGACATATGAGTGGCCAATCATATGAAAAAATGCTTGTCATCATCAGATAAATGCAAATGAAAGCCACAATGGGATACCATCTCACACCAATCAGAATGGCTATTATTAAAGCGTCAAAATATAGTATGCTGGCAAGGATGTGGAAAAAAAGGAATCCTTATACACTATTGGTTGGAATGTAAATTAGTTCAGTCCCTATGGAAAACAGCATGGAAATTTTTCAAAGAACTAAAAACAGAACCAGCACTTGACCCAGCACTCCCACCACTGGGATTCTCAAAGGAAAAGAAATCATTCTATCAAAAAGACACCTGCACTACTATATTTATTGCAGCACTATTCACCATAGCAGTCATGGAATCAACCTAAGTGTCCATCAATTATGACTGACTAAAGAAAATATGGTACATATACACCATGGAATACTATGCAGTCATAAAAAAGAATGAAATCATGTCCTTTGTAGCAACATGAATGCAGCTGGAGGCCATTGTCCTAGGTGAATTAATGCAGAAACAAAATCAAAGTCTGCATTTTCTAACTTATAAGTGGGAGCTAAACAATGGGTACACATGGACATAAAGATGGAAACAATAGACACTGGGGACTTCAGAATGGGAGGGAGGGCAGCGAGGGTCTAAAAACTGCCTATTGGGTACTATATTCACTATTTAGGTGATGGGTCCAATAGAAGGCTAAACCCAGCATTATGCTATATCAATATACCTGTGTAACAAACCTGTACATATAGCCTCTGAATTTAAAATAATTAAAAAGAAATGATAAATGTTTGAGATGACAGCTATGCTAATTAACCTGATCTGATTACTATACATTATATGTATCAAAATATCACTATGGGTAGGGCAAGGTGGCTCATGTCTGTAATCCCAGTATTTTGGGAGGCTGAGGTGGGAGAATTGATTAAAACCAGGAGTTCAAGACCAGCCTGGGAAAAGTGGTGAGACCTTGATTCTACTAAAGGTTAAAAAAAAATTAGTTAAGCATAGTGGTGCACACCTGTGGACTCAGCTACTTGGGAGGCTGAGGTGGAAGGATGCTTGAGCCCAGGAAGTCAAGGGTGCAGTGAGCTCTGATTGTACCACTGCACTCCAGCCTGGGTGACCAAGTGAGATCTTGCCTCAAACCACCACCACCAGCACCACCACCACACAAAAAGCCATCACTATGTAAACCATAAATATGTACATGTGACAATAAAAAAATTTAATAAAAGCCTGAACAACAACAAAAAACAAAGTTCATGGCACTACCTAGAAAGTAGCCTTGGCCAAAAAAAAGGAAGAAAAAAATGTAAATGTGACCTGGATAAAACATTTATGCACTAAGGCTCTATGAATATAATGGAAATACAGGCTTACTAATAAGCAAAATCCAGATTATGGAAAAATTTATGGGACAAATGGTCCAGCTTCTTAAACACAATTTTCTATTACATTACCACATTACCTTACCTCTAGCCTTGTAGGCTAGAATCTGCTAATGACACTTACAGGCTTAGCCAATAACCATGGAGAATTTACTCTTTTTTTTCTTTTTTGTTATTTATTATTGTTTGTTTACTTATTTGAGACATCACTGTGAATGGGATTTTTTCTTCAATATGTTTTTGAACTTGTTATTATTAAATAGGAAAGCTATATATTTGTATATTTATATTGTAAATGGTAACCTTATTGTACCACAATATTATTTTGTATTTTTATGTAGGCATGTATGTCAGCTACAGATAATGGTCATTTGTTCTTTCCCATATGTATGCATCATTTTCTAAGTGCCTTGTTAAACATTTTCTGAATTATATGCAATGATCATGCTCATATCAGGCACCCTTTCCTTATTTCTGATTTTAATGGGAACACTCCTGGAGTTTCACAATTAAGCATGACATTGGCTATTTGTTTGAAGTTAGTGTTTAAAAGAGTAAATAGGCTGGGCACTGCAGCTCACACCTGCAATCTCAGCACTTTGGGAGGCTGGGGCAGGAGGATCACTTGAGGTCAGGAGTTCAATACCAGCCTGGCCAACATGGTGAAACCCCGTCTTTACTAAAGATACAAAAATTAGCCAGGCATGAAAAAGCATGCCTGTAGTCCCAGCTACTTGGGAGGCTGAGGCAGGAGAATCACTTGAATCTGGGAGGTGGAGGTTGCAGTGAGCCGAGATCATGCCACTGCACTCCAGCCTGGGTGACAGAGTGAGACTGTCTCAAAATAAATAAATAAATAAAAATAAAAAAATAAAGTAGAAGCAGCACAAACCTTGTAACAAAGCAATTCCATTCCTTGGTGAATAAACCTTCAAGGTGCATGTACAAGTATACGGAGAGACATGTACAAGAATGCTCAAGTAGCATTATGTGTAACAGTTGAAAACTGGAAACAATCCTAATGTCAATTAGAGATACAACAGATAGAGGACTAAACATACAATAGAAAAATACATGCAATAATATCGATGGCTCTCACAAATATAACATTGAGTTAAATAATCCAGACACAAAAAAATATATTTTGTATGATTCTATTTACATCAAGTTTAAAAAACAGGCACAGCAAAAGGAGGGTGTTTAGAAATTCATGCTTAGATGGTAAAACTATGAGGAGTCACAAGAAAAAAATGATAATAAAAGTTAGGATAGTTGCTATGTTAGAGTGGGTGAGGGGGCATAAGAGGAATTACTGAGAGCTAATGTTTCATTTTTTGTCCTGGGTGGTGGTTACTTGGGTATTTGATCTGAATTACACACTTATAGATACCTTCATGTGTATCTAATATACTTCACAATTTTAAAAGATTAAAAACTATTACAAGATTGATATAGTTTGGTTTTGTGTCCCTGACAAAATCTCATGCTGAGTTGAAATCCCCACTGTTGGGAGAGGGACCTGGTGGAAGCTGATCATGGGGGCAGATTTCCCTCTTGCTGTTCTCAGGATAGTGAGTTCTCATGAGATCTGGTTGTTTGGAAGTGTGTAGCACTTCCCCTTTCATACTCTCTCCCTCCTGCCCCAGCCATATAGGACATGCTGGCTTCCCCTTTGCTTTGGTCATAATTGTAAGTTCCTGAGGCCTCCCTAACCATGCTTCCTGTACAACCTATGGAACTGTGAGCCAAATAAACCTCTTTTCTTTATAAATTACCCAGTCTTAAGTAGTTCTTCACAGAAATGTGAGAATGGACTAATACAGAAAATTGGTACCAGAGAAGTGGGGCATTTCTATAAAGATACTTAAAAATGTGGAAGCAGCTTTGGAACTGGGTAATGGGCAGAGGTTGGAACAGTTTGGAGGGTTTAGAAGAAGACAAAGATGAGGAAAAGTTTGGAACTTCCTAGAGACATGTTGAATGGTTGTGACCAAAATGCTGATAGTGATATGGACAGTGAAGTCCAGGTGGAGGAGGTCTCAGATGGAGATGAGAAACTTATCAGGAACTGGAGTAAAGGTCACTCTGGCTACAGTTTAGCAAAGAGACTGGTGGCATTGTGCCCCTGCTCTAGGGATCTGTGGAACTTTGAACTTGAGAGAGATGATTTAGGGTATCTGGTGGAAGAAACTTTTAAGCAGCAAAACATGTAAGATGTGCCCTGGCTGCTTCTAACAGCATGCACTCATATGTGTACACAAAGAGATTATCTGAAACTGGAACTTATATTTAAAAGGGAAGCAGTTTTAAAGGTTTAGAAAATTTGCAACCTGACCATGTGGTAGAAAAGAAAAATCCAGTTTGTGGGGAGAAATTAAAGTCAGTTGTGGGAATTTGCATAAGAGGAGCTGAATGTTAATGGTCAGGACAATGAAGAAAATGTCTCCAGGGCATTTTACAGACGTTCACAGCAGCCCCTCTCATCACAGGCCTGGAGGCATAGGAGAGAAAATGGTTTTGTGGGCCAGGCCCAGGGCCCCACTGCTCTGTGCAGCCTTGAGACATGGCACCCTGTGTCCCAGCTGCTCCAGCTCCAGCCATGGCTAAAAGGGGCCAAGGTACAGCATGGGCTGTTGTTTCAGAGGGTACAAGCCCCAAGCCTTGATAGCTTCCACGTGGTGTTGGGCCTGTGGGTGTGCAGAGGGCAAGAGTTGAGGTTTTGGAGCCTCTGGCTAGCTTTCAAGGGATGTATGGGAAAGCCCGAATGTCCAGGCAGAAGTCTGATGCAAGGGTGGAGCCCTTATGGAGAACCTCTACTAGGGCAGTTCAGTGCAAAAGTGTGGGGTTGGAACCTCCACACAGAGTCCCCACTGGGCACTGCCTAGTGGAGCTGTGAGAAGAGGGTCATTGTCCTCCAGGTCCCAGAATGGTAGATCCACCAACAGCTTGCACTGTGCACCTGGAAAAGCCACAGGCACTCAATGCCAGCCCATGAAAGCAGGTGCAGGGGCTGTACTCTGCAGAGCCACAGGGGTGGTGCTGTCCAAGGTCTTGGGAACCCACCCCTGTGTCAGTGTAGCTTGGGTGTGAGACATGAAGTCAAAGGAGACTCTTTTGGAGCTTTAAGATGTAACGACTGCCCTGCTGGGTTTTGGATTTGCATGGGGCCTGTACCTACTTTGTTTTGGCTGATTTCTCCTTCTTGGAATGGGTGTGTTTATTCAATGCCTATACTCCCATGTATCTTGGAAGTAACTAGCTTGTTCTTTATTTCACAGGCTCATAGGTGGAAGGAACTTGCCTTGTCTCAGATGGGTCTTTGAATTTGGACTTTTGAGTTAATGCTGGAATAAGTTAAGGACTTTGGGGAACTGTTGGGAAGGCATAATTTTGTTTTGAAATGTGAGAAAGACATGAGATTTGGGAGGGGCTAGAGGTGAAATGATGTGGTTTGGCTTTGTGTCCCTGCCCAGGTATCATGCCTGTAATTCTAGCACTTTGGGAGGTAAGGCAGAAGGATTCCTTCAGCCCAAGAGTTCTAGACTAGCCTAGGCAACATAGTGAGACCCCATCTCTTAAAAAGATTAGCTGGGCATGCTGGCATATGCCTGCAGTGCCAGCTACTTGGGCAGCTGAGGTGGGAGGATTGTTTGAGCCCAGGAGGTTAAGGCCACAGGGAGCTGCTGTGATCATGCCACTGTACTCCAGCCTGGGTGACAGAGTGAGACCCTTCATTTTTCTGATTTGTAAATGGGAGATTTTGGAGTGGCAGTAGTTAGCGAAGTAGGTTAAAAGACAAAGAGAAACAGAATGAAGGACAGAAAGAGGAAGCTATCTTCTCTGTCCAGGCAGCATATATCTAACATAGCAGTAGTTATAGTCATGTGCTGCAGAAAGATGTTTTGGTCAACAGTGAACCACATATAGGATAGTGGTGCCATAAGATTATATTTTTACTGTACCTTTTCTGTTTAGATACACAAATACCATTGTGTTATACTTGTATGCAGTATTCAGTATAACATGCTGTACAGATTTGTAGCCTGGGAGCAACAGGCTATACCACATAGCCTATGTGTGTAGTAGGCTATACCATCTAGGTTTAAGTGCATTCTGTGATATTAGCACAACAAAGAAATTGCCTAACACTGCATTTCTCAGAACATATTCCTGTTATTAGCAGACTCATGACCATAGATACTGTGCCAGCTTTGTGGTCTAATTTGGAATTAATGACTCTAAAAATGTCCATTTTGGAGTTAGCAAAAGGAGAACCTAATGATGTGACAAAGTGAAAGGGAATTGAGGGGTTCAGAAAAGGTGTCCTTACTGAACCCCACATAAGGTGTTGCCTGTCCCCAAGGCTGGGTCTGGCTTGAAATGCCTTCATCTGCAACTTAAAGCGCCACAAAGTCAGGGATGTGTCCGTTTTTCACCCTTATTATTCTCAGGGCTAGTATATAGCCTAATCCAATAAATGCAAAGTAAGTGTTTGTTGAATGGATGAATAGCTAAAAAGAAGTAGATCTGTACATTTTCTAGTGGAATTAATGATTTAAAGTACAGTATGAATTTATATCTTGACGATCTGCTTTGCTATATTGCTTCTAATTAATAACATTTAGAATCATAAAATGTTACACCTGAAAAGGACCTTACAGATCTCTAATCAGACCATCTCATATTACAGATAAGAAACTTAAGGCCTAGCTTGTTAACGCTTAGTTCAGTGGAGAGAAAGTTACTGGAAGGTTCTTCACTAAGAACATTTATTCAATGACTACCACCCTAAGGCTCTTTTCTTTCTATTATATCTTTCTATTTTTTGAGATGATCACAGTAATAAATGATTTATTTTAAATCTCTATTTGTATATGACTGACACAATTTATGTGTCTATTTTGCTGTTTTCTTGTGCAATAGCAATTGTTGCAGCTGAACTTTGTATCAATTGTCAAAATACTGCCTACAAATAAACACTATCAAAATAATTTTGTATTAAATACACAAGCAGAAAAAGCTGTGTCAAATAATGGTGGGTAGTTTCATATAAAATAAGGGTCAAGCAATTTTACATCTGTTGATAATAATCATGAAGTAGTTTTTTCTACCCTGAAAAGTTTTCACTGCAAATAACAGAAAATGACTTAAATCATACAAAATATCAAACTAGAAGTAGAACAAGAAAAAATAAATAAGATAATGCTATACCTCAGAATGCTATACTTTAAATCATGTTTTAAAAGACTTCCTTAGAAGAACTTAGATGAGGAGATACCCGTGTATTCCAATGTTTACTGTTAAAACTACAACATTTACTCCATTTAATAAATTTTCTTTAGTTACCAGCACAGTGGAAATGGCCTTTCAATTAACATTTATTGACAGTTCACATGATGACATCTATGTCTCATAAGATAAACTTAAGAATCTTTAAAAAAAAGAATTTCAAAGAATGCAATGACCAGCATTTAAAAGACATGCATTTGGCATGAAATTATTTAGTTAGCGGGAAATTCGTAGTTTAATATTTTCACTTTGCCATAGTAGTTTAATTGTTTCAGCAACACTATTATTTATGAATAAACTGAAATATTAAATTTCTAAGCTATATTTCATGACTAAACTTATATTTAATGGATTATATAACATATCTCACAATGTTATATATGGCGTGACATATAACACACAGTATATAAATATGTAATAGTTTATATATTATATAAATTCATGTTTATATATGTACGTCTCTTTTTTGGAGATGGAGTTTCACTTTGTCACCCAGGCTGGAGTGCAGTGCTGCAATCTCAGCTCACTGCAACCTCCACCTCCTGGGTTCAAGCGATTCTCCTGCCTCAACTTCCCATGTAGCTGGGATTACAGGCACACATCACACCACCTGACTAATTTTTATGTTTTTAGTAGAGATGGGGTTTCACCACGTTGGCCTGGCTGGTTGAACTCCTGACCTCAAGTGATCTGCCTGTCTTGGCCTCCCAAAATGTTGAAATTACAGGTGTGAGCCAGTGCCCCTGGCTATATATTATTTCAAAATGCCAAAGAAAGACAGATAAACAAAACCCCTAAAAAACACAAGTGATAAGCAGGTAAAATCAAATTAAGCATCTTAGAATAAATATATAGACAGTTTCAAGAATTTAAAGCCCTGGATTTTGTAACAATATATGGTCAATCCTTATTATTCATGGATCTTGTCTTTGTTATTTGCCTACTGTCCAAAATTTATTTGTAACCCCAAAATTAATACTTGTGGGACCTCTGGATCATCTTATGGGCATGCACAAGGTAGCGAATATGTTGATCTGCCAAATACATATATACCCAGCTGAAGTCAAAGAAGGCAACTTTCTGCCTTCTTTTAGATCTCATACTGTAAACTGGTATCCACTATGCAGTCTATGTAATTAGTGCCATGTTTTTCACATTCTTGTGCTTTTTGTTGGTAATTTCACTGTTTAAAATGACCTCTGACTTATCTGGAGAATGTGGCTGAAATAAAAGACATTTTAAGAAATAATAAAATAAAACGGCCCCTGAGCGTAGTGTTGAAGTGCTGCCTAGAGGGGTTTTTGTTGTTGTTGTTTGTTTGTTTTTGGGACAGGGTCTCCCTGTATTGCTCAGGCTGGAGTACAGTGGCATGATCTTAGCTCATGCAACCTGTGCCTCCTGGGCTCAAGTGATCTTCCTGCTTCAGCCTGCCAAGTAGCTGGGATCACAGGTGCGCACCACCATGCCTGGCTAATTTTTTGTATTTTTAGTAGAGATGGGGTTTCACCATGTTGCTCAGACAGGTCTCAAACTCCTGAGCTCAAGTGATTCACCCACCTCAGCCTTCCAAAGTGTTGGAATTACAGGTGTGAGCCAGCATGCCCAAGTTCTTAAGCTCAAGATGGCTGTGATGTGTCTGATGGAAAAAACACATATGTTAGATAAACTTCTTTCAGGTTTGAATCATAGTTCTGCTGTCCATGAGTTCTGCATTAATGAATAACATATATTAAAGAGGGTGTCTTTAAACAGAAACACACTTAAAATAAGGTTATATATTGATTGGTTAACAAAAATGATGTGACCAGAGGCTCCTAGAAACCTAACGTTAGGAGCAATGGTTCAGTATTTGCTAATTCAGTATTCACAATGACTTTATAGGAAACAACTACCATGAATATGAGAAATAAAGGCAAGATATAGAAAGCCACAATTGGATTCTCCTAATTTCTTTACTTTGATTTTATTATTTGTTTTGTTTTGGGAATATAAGCAGCAGCTTAAGATCAATCTCCAATACAAGAAATAAAAATTCCTGGGCTCAAGCGATCTTTCTCCTTAGCCTCCTGAGCAGCTGGGACTATAGGTGCATGCCAGCATGCCTGTCTAATTTTTAATTTTTTTTTGTAGAGACAGAGTCTCACTATGTTGCCCAAGCTGGTCTTGAATTTTTGGCCTCAAGTGGTTCTCCTACCTCAGCTTCCCAAAGTGCTAGGATTACAGGTGTGAGCTATCGCACCTGGCTAGTTATATGAAACTTCCTAAGTCTCTGGAAATTTAGGGAAATTACAGTAAATTAGATGTCATATCCATGAACCTTTTGGATCCTTCATGATCCCTGGCTTGGTGTGGAGTACATAAGAATTGATTTTGTTGATAGGTATTGACTGATGAACTTTCCAAGACTCTTGTGGAATATTCCAGTTCCATAAAATTTCAATCTGAGAGGCCCTGGATACTCCCACTTAAGACCTGTGCCATTAGCATATTGGATAACTATGTTCTGTAGTTTCATTAATAGTGGACATCTGTATGTTTCTGCCCTATACTTCAGTTGATCCAGAAATCTGAAGGATTCCCATAATAGATCTTTCACTGTAGGTCCATATTGGAAGATTTCTAGTCTGAATCTCTCATCTATGCCAGAATGAAGTACCTGCAAGTCATACACAGAGCCTACCAACTATTATTCTAGCTTTAACCAAAATCAGGCAATTCTTGTTCTGTGGGTTGTGGAAATCATTTTTTAAAATTCTTTTCAGGAAATTTATAATGAACAAGGACTAAGACCTCTAAGGAATATTTAAATATTTACTGTTGACATTTCAAATTAAGTAGTTTAAAAAGTGAATGTTTTAACTTTCTTATCAGAAAAGCACATATTCTTTAAAGAGCAATTAAAGGTTTCTGAGTTTAATAAATCAGAAACTACAAATGTTAAATTAATAAACTTAATATCAATGAAAGGCTCTCAATACTATAAATATGACTATCGTTAAATTTACTTTCTTCTTTTGGTACAAGTAGAAACACAAAGGATTTCCTTGGGAAAAAAAAAAAAAAAACTTTATTAGGGGAAACAAAAATTTACTTTAGCAATCTGATCCAGGTATAGAAAATGCAGATCCTCTCTTAAATATACTTTGTGTAAGCAAAAAGGAAGTCTAAACATGTGAATATAGGCTAATGAAAGTAAAATTTCATACGCGGCTTATAGAAATAAATCTTGCTACTTTAAAATCCCACCATGTGTTGGTGTTAAACAATTTGTTTAAATCTAAAAAACAAGTCTGTGAGTGTAATGTGTCAGTGCTGGGTCAAGGACGGATTC